>NC_057861.1:701327731-701627731 GCF_019393635.1 Dromiciops gliroides | reverse complement strand
CTCCCAATTAGAAGAAAAAAATCCTTGTAAAAAGTTTGCATTCTACTTTACATTTAAATTTCTCCTTTTTTAAACTTTAAATTTAACGTCATCATCTTAGATGTTACTCTATCATAGGACCATAGATCTAGAGCTGGAAAGGACAGTAGAGGACCAGCCTCCTCATGGTACAAATGAGGAAACTGAGGCCCAGAGAGGTTGGGCAACTTGCCTATGGTCACACAGCTGATAAGCAGTAGCAGATCTGGGGAATAAACTCAACTCCTGCTGTTCTTCCCACTGTACTTTGCTGCCCTCTAGTGTTCTAGCCTGTCATGACTTTTTTGGATCCTAACTGATATCCAGTGAGTTTGCTATCCCTCCTGCTTTGTGTCATCTAAAGATTTAATGGGCATGCCATCTATGTCTTCCGTCAATCTGTAAAATGAAACATGTTCCAAAAGCGCAGGGCCAAGCACAGAAGGAGGCCTCACTCCCAAGTTGTTGGAACAGCCCGTTGGCTGTGATTGTCCTGCACCTACCTGCACTATTATCTGGCCCATGTGACGGTCAAATGCAGAGCTGATATCTGGACAAACTTCTCCTGATTGTCCAGGAAGCCTCTAAGAAAAGGAGATGGAGTTGGTTTGGCCATCCCTTCAATAATACACTCTAGGGGGCAGCTAGGTGGCACAATGGATAAGGCACTAGCCTTGGATTCAGGAGGACTTGAGTTCAAACCCAGCCTCAGACACTTACTAGCTGTGTCTGGGCAAGTCACTTAAACCCCATTGCCCTGGAAAAAAAAAATAATAATACACTCTAGAACGGGGAGATTTTGATGAGTGAAGATGTGGAGGTGGAGATGGGGGAAGGCATTCTGGGCCAGGGGAGTCATGTCAACAGCTACAGAGGAAAGAAAGCCCGGGATAGAAAACCCGGAACGGCCTGCCTCTCGTAACCCCAGCTCCCTTCAGGACTCAGCTCAAGAGGCCTTCCCATTTTCCTCCGGCCCACCATGTTCTCTGAAATTACTTTGGCTCTAGTCGGGCTGTATTTTGTGTTGATTTATCTATGTACTTGTTTCCATACCAGTCTCTGTGCCCCTAGTAGAATGTAAACTCTGGTTGGGCAAGGACTGTTTTCATTTTCGGTTTTTGATCTCTAGTGCCTAGCGTTGAATCGGACTGAGTCAAATCTAAGGCATGTGAGAGGGTGAACTTAGCATTTTCCGTGCCTGGCACATGCTAGGTGCTTTGTAAATGATTATTGATTGGTTGAGAGAAGTCTCACCAGGTAGCTGAGGCTAAGATCGTAGAGTTTTAAGTGCCACAGTAAGGAATATGATTTCGTTCCACTGCTATTTGTTTTTTGGGTTTTTTTGTGTTTTTTTTTTTGGGGGGGGGCCAATGAGGGTTAAGTGACTTGCCCAGGGTCACACAGCTAGTACGTGTCAAGTCGTCCTGAACTCAGGTCCTCCTGAATCCAGAGCTGGTGCTTTATCTACTGCGCCACCTAGCTGCCCCCTTGTTCCACTGTTATTAAAGGCTTTAGAGGAGGGGAATACTTCTGTTGGGGATGTGCTTTGGCATCACATCCCCCCTCCTCATATGTAAGGGAGCCAGTTTGGAGGATCCTTCTGTGATCCCCGTGTAGGGGCATGAGGTCCTAGACCAGGGTCCCCAGCCAAGAGGCCATGCCTTCCCTGTCTGTTCTGCAGCTGTCCCCGGACATTGCTTATGATGTGCTGTGTGTGGCTGACATGTACCTGTTACCTGGCCTGAAGCGGCTATGTGGCCGCAGCCTGGCCCAGGTGTTGGACGAGGATAGCGTGGTTGGAGTCTGGAAGGTTGCTAAGCTGTTCCAGTTGACCCGACTGGAGGACCAGTGCACGGAGTTCATGGCCAAGGTCATAGAGAAGGTGGGAGCCAAGGCTGGAGGGGTTGAGGTTGGGGCCATAGAGAAAGGAAGGCTGGGGCGGGTGGGAGAGTCAGATTTGGGCCCCGATGTGGAAGGCTCAGTCCGAGCTTCCTCTACGGACAGATCAGTGGAGGGGGAGGCTCCCCAGGCTGGGGTTTCTGCCCTACCCCTGCCCCCTGGGACTCCTGGTCAGACCTTTGCCTTGGCTTCCCCTCTAGCTAGTGGAACGGGAAGAGTTTGTGGCGGCTGTGAAGGAAGAGGCTGCAGCCGTGGCTGAGCGGCAGGAGACAGACTCCATTCCCCTGGTGGACGACATCCGTTTCCACATCACGAGCAATGTGCAGACCTACAGCGCCATTGAGGAGGCCAGCCAGAGGCTGCAGGTCCTGGAGGAGCTTCTGGCCAGCATCGGCCTGGACTGTTGACTTGTAGATGCCGATAACTGGGGGACCGAGGGACCCCCTCCCCTTTCCCACGAGGGCTTGGTGTGGCTTCCCCCTTGCTGCAGAGAGGCACCAGCCCGAACACAGGGCTCTGGCCCAGCTGGACGCCGTGGCATCTGGACAGCTTTCTCTAAGTGGCTTTGACGTCGGCTTCCCCCCTTTCCCCGAATCTGGGGGAAGCACTGATTATATCCTTGGGGTCGGAAGCCCCAATCACTATAGGTCTTGAATCTTTGTCTGTAGAAGCTAAGAATGTATTTTTTTGCTAGGCAAAGGAGAGAAGCATTGACAAGATGGACTTCTCTTCTTGACCACATACATATGTGTGGGCAAAGCCCTCCCCCCCAGACCCTCCAGCCATGGGGCAGATGGGCTTTTCACTCCTATGGGACATGGGCGGTGGAGATCATTCTTCCCCAGCCTGCCTTATGCCATCCAGGTTTCCCCTCACTGTGGGGGAAGAGAAGGTGCAGGGATCCAGATTGTTCTCAGCTCATCTCTTGAGGGGAGGGGTCTTTGCTTGTTGGCCTCATTTTCCTTTCCTCTGCTTAGAAGGATCAGAGCCTGGTCCCAGAGGATGCATTGTCCCAGTGAACGTCCCTTCCTTCACCACGTGGGCCCTTGACCACACGTGGGCCAAGAGCCAATCACGTCGTGGTCTCTAGCTCAGGCTTTGCATGTAATGGAGAGAGGCAGGTGGCTCTGTTGGGGGCATCCGAGGCTTCCCCAACTGCCCCATGACACTATCAGAGTCCAGTTTGGGGCCAAACTGGGTACTTTTGGTCCCTGGGGCCCAGCCATGGGTGCTTCCCTCCCCCCCCTCCTCAAAGCACAAACAGGTATCTCCCATACTCTCCTGGTGGGGATGTGGGAGAGTGATTTTTGTTTGGGGTGACGAATCCTGAGAAAGCTGGGGTGTTGGGCAAATGGGGCTCCCCCAAAGGACCCCAAGGCTAGATAAAGCCTGGGAATTGTGCTAAGGCCAGAGAAAACCGATCTGGGCTTGTGAGGAGAGTTGTTCTCCCTCCCCCTCAACTCCCCCCCAGGCTGATTATGGAGGCCTCCCCAGGTAGCCTTGCTCAGAGAGGAGAGGGGAGGGGCTGAGAGCTGCCCAGCAACTTTCCCTCAGAAAAAACAAATGCCCAAACTGCAGGTTTTCAGAGCTAAGATCTATTCTAATATATACTATTTAAAAATAAAACAGAGGAGCATGTGTGCGGCAATAAAAATATATTTCCCTATGATTATCTCGGCGACGGCTTGTTAATTATCTGGGGTTTATTATATCTGGGGCTTGGCTGCGTTTTCTCATCTGTTTTATTTTGGAAGCTGCTCCCTGGGGCTCTGTCTTCCTCATTTCCCAGCCAAGATCTGTTTTCTCTGCCTCCAGCAAATCCACCAGCCTTTGGAGGCATTGCTTTCTCTGCTCTGAGGGCCTGTTGAGACATCAGCTCTGGGGCTCTGGGTCCTAGGCTCCTCCTTCCTGGGCCCCACAGAGGGACTTGATGGGGTTGTGGGGAGGTCGACCTGGCTTCCTCAGGAAGAAGCTGCCCCCCTGACCCAGGACTGTGGCAAGTCCAACCAGGGAAGAGCAGAAGCATCACACTGAGGGAAGGATGGATCCCTGACAGGAGGAGGGGGTGTGGCCGGCTCCACGGCCAAGGAGTCCTGGGATAGTTGGAGAGAGCTGGCTTGGAACTGAAGCGCATATCCCTCCATACCTTGCTGGGATCTGCCATCAGCCCAAGCCGCTGACCTCGGAGGGGTGATGCCTTTTTGTGTGGTGCAGGTGATGGGGGAACTGAGCCCTGCTCCCATCGGGGCTGGAGTCAGGTTTCCAAAGCCATGACCTTGGGCTTGGGAGTTAGACTCCAGAACCCACCGCGTGGCCTTGGGCAAAATCACTTCACTTTGAAAGGGGAGGGGCAATATCCACTCTTACCTAGTCACTGCATCTTTGTCAGGAGAGCTCCTCCTGGGAAACCATCAAGGCCTAATAGAAATGTAAGTTATCGATATCTTCCTGCGAGTCCTTTGGCTCTGTCTCCAGGGGAACTCGCAGAGGGAGGGCATAGTCCTCTTGGCTCATCATTCAGACAGTCTGCGTTTGCCTTCTGGCCCCTTCAGAGGCCAACAACCCTTTCCTGGGTTATTTGTGCCAGAATCTGAATGGATGGGCCTCCCAAGACCCCATGTGATCACTGAGGCTGAAGTCCTTTCTCACCTGTGCCTTCTTGGAATCGCTGGATGTCACCTGGCTAATTCCTTAGCTGTCAGCTCCCCTGCAGCAGCGTGGCTTCACTGGGCATGTGAACCTCTCCTGTGGGGAGGAGCTGGAAAGAAATTCTTCAAATGAGAAGGATGTTATGTGTTCAGACGAGTTAATTATTCAGTCCCTTGCATGAGGCGTCTTTGAAGTCACCAAACCTTCCTTCTTCCTGATCCCAGGTCTCCTCTATCCTGCCCTCTTTTCCCATTCTGTCACCTGCTTCTAACTTCACCTGCCTCCCTACCCAACCAGGAGGAGCTCCCGGGGAATCCATATTAGTGATACTCTCTCTCCCACTAGGATCTTAGAACCAACCCCCCACTGGGGCTGTCATGACGATTCTGCCATCTGCTTTCTCTGCTTGGGCTGCTGCGTTCCTAGAGAAAGAGACACAACTGTGCTTATTGTCTCCATTAAAAATTCCGGCTAGCCAGCCTCAGCTGGGTCTTCACTGCAGCTTCCTAATGGGCTTACTTACCTTGGGCTAATTCCCTGTACCACCCACCAGCTGCTGAGAACCTTCTCCCCTTGAGGCCCCACTCCCTCCAGCTCCGTCCATCACTGGCTCCCCTTCTTCTTGTCTTTGGTAATTCTATTCTCAGCCAAGGTTTCAGAATTAGGGAGGTAATTCCTGGATCTCCACTTCTAACTCCAAACTCTCAAGCTCCAAGACTTCAAATCTTGGCTCTGAAACTTACTAGTTATATGACCTTGGACGTCTCCTTTATCCCTGTTGGAGGCCCAGTTTCCCTACCTATAAAACGGGGCTGGACTTCATTGTGGATGTTCAACACTGAGCACAACCATCTCTTGCAAACCAGTTCCGTTTTCTGGTTTTTCTTTTTAAGAATTAAAAAAAAAAATCATTTCTGAATCTATCCCTCCCCCTTTCCCTGCTCAGCAAGCCTATCTCTGGTAACAAGAAACAAAAAAGCTTTTCAGCAACACTAATCAATCGAGCAGCTAAGTCTGCTCATTTATGCAATATTGCACATCCATAGTCCCCTTGCCTCTGCAAGGAAGGGAGGGAGGGAGAGAAGAAGGAAGAGTGGGAGGAGTATTTTTTGTATCTCTTCTCGTATTTCTGCTGATTGGATGGTAGTGATTCTGCTCCACCATCTTCCTATAGTCTCAAGGCCTTACCTTCTGTGATCAATGTCTTGCTTACCTCCCACATACCTTCAGCAGCCTAGCCCTCTAGTGTTCACCTTTGCAGTCTCTGAAACGAGCCCTTTTGTTTCCAATTCCCACTTCAGATCCTGCTCATCCATCACCTGGACTATTGTAATCATTTCTTAACATGTCCCAACCTTTAATATCTCTTCCATGTTTCAACTCTCAATCTCCCTACCTTCTCAAAAAAAAAAAAATCTGTCCTGTATACCATAGCCCAAGTAACCTTCCCAAGGCAGATCATGTAACCCCACTTTTGCTCCCCTCTATCTTCAGCAGTGGTGTCACACTCAGAAATGGGAGCCATTTAACTTTGTGGACCGCATCATGACTTAGAATATCACATATCAACATCGTCTATGTTTTATTGCGCTTTTATTTATTTTTGTTACATATTTCCCAATTACATTTTAATCTTGTTCAGATTGTGCTGGCCACTGGGTATTTGACACCTCTGCTCAAAACAATAAGATTATAAATTTCAGAGCAAGCACCAATCTGCATTGGTAGAGAGAGTTAGCTCATGCAGGAGTTCTTTATACCAATGATATTGAAGGTCCGTTCCCTATCCCTTCTCTCCTTTCCTAGATAGTGAGCTGCTGGAGAGCAGAGATATCTATTGAACCACTACTATATCCAAGGCCCCAATATGCTTAGAAAAAAATAACCACAAAAATGTAGGTAAATGGCTATTTGGAAGTAACTCCTATATTGCCCCATGAAGAGATTTAGTTAAAGGGACACTCGGCTACTAACATCTGCAACATCTCACATCAGAAAGCTGCTTTGGAGCCTCCACCTGGGGTGGGGAGGGGGACTGTCCCTCCACTGGGATACTTTTTCCCCCAGAATGTCCATCTCTCTGGGTAGACGAGTCCCTGGTTCAGAACTCCATTTCCTGAGGGCCAGATTCACCTCATTTCTAGCTATTGTTGTTGTTTGGTCATGTCTGATTCTTCGTGACCCCATTTGGGGTTTTCTTGGCAAAGATACTGGAGTGGTTTGCCATTTCCTTCTCCAGCTTATTTTACAGATGAGGAAACTGAGGCAAACAGGGTGAAGTGACTTGCCCAGAGTCACACAGCTGGTAAGCATCTGAGGCTGCACTTGAAATCAGGTCTTCCTGATTCCTGGCCCAGCTGCTATCCTCTGTTCCACCGAGCTGCCCTCACTCCAAATCTCCAGGTTTTTCTACCTCCTCAGCAGTAGCCTTATTCCCTGAATGGGCGCACTCTCCCTTCCCAGCTCCCTACTTCCAGCTTCCCCTATTTGAATGTAAGCTCTCTGAGAGGAGAAACCGTTGTTTGCTTCTATTTGTATATCCAGCACTTAGCACAGAATCTAGCATACAGTAAGCACTTAATAAATGCTCTAGCTACCTAAGTACCTCCCTATATATGTGCTTGCTCACTCCCTCTCTCTCTCTTTTCTCTCTGTCTCTTCTTCTCTCTCAGTCTGTCTGTCTGTCTCTGTCTCTCTCTGTGTCTCTGTGTCTGTCTCTCTGTCTGTTTCTCTCTTTCTCTGTCTCTGTGTCACTGTGTCTGTGTTTGTCTCTCTGTCTGTCTCTGTCTCTCTCTCTTTCTCTGTGTGTGTGTGTCTCTCTCTCCAGTCTATCTACCCACCCCATGAACCCATGGTCAACACCCTGGGGGCTCTTGTTGCCATCCATATACACTCTTGTAATATCTCCTTGATGGACAAAGTGGAAAGAACTCTGGATTTTGAGCCAGAAAATCTGGGTTCAAATTCCTGCTCTTCTTTTTCTCTTATATGAATTTGCATGAGTCCTTGGACAATAGAGCTAGCACTGTAAGGGATCCTTAAGGGATTTAATCTTCCTGGGTCCTGGTTTTCCTCATTCACAAAATAAGGGATTTGGACTAGGTTATTTCCAAGATTCCTTCCAACTCTGAATCTATGACTTCATAGTTCTGCTTGTCTTCAGCATCCTGGAATGGTGATGTTCTTATATTGTCGACAGTTCAATAAGAGAAAGTCTCTTAGAACAAACACTGGGGGTGGGCATGATGGGGGAGGGTCTGAAAAAACCCTGTCAAAATCTTCTTAGTACATAGTCTTTCAAACTCCTTTGGGGAATAAAGGCTGGCCATCAAGAGACATGCATTTTTTTCTTTACAATTTATTTTTGAAATTTAACATTCATTTTCTCTCCCTACTCCCTCTACCTCCTTCCCCCAGCTCCTTGGGGGAAAAAAAAGGGAAAATCCCTTGACAACCCTATGCATTGTCAATTGTCCCATATTGGTTATCTTTGATAATGTGTGTCTCATTCTGCCTGGTTAGTTCATTTCCTCTGTCAGGGGATGAGCAGCATTCTTCACTTTTAGTCATCTGGAAATAAATATACATCTTACATGGCTTTTATCACTCTAAAAATTCTAATAATCAGGATTTTTTCCCAGGATTTTTTCTAGGTGGTGGTGGTGAAGTACTTGGATTAAAACAATGCAGAGAGGGGCAGCTAGGTGGTGCAGTAGATAGAGCACCAGCCCTGGAGTCAGGAGTACCTGAGTTCAAATTTGACCTCAGATGCTTGACACTTACTAGCTGTGTGACCCTAGGCAAGTCACTTAACTCCAATTGCCTCACAAAAACAAAACAAAACATTCCTTAGTGTCATGTTCTTCTCTCAGCCCTCAGACACTTTACTAGCTCCAGGTTCTGGTCATGCTTCTGGGGCAGTCTTAGAAGCTGATGCAACAGGAGTCCTGGTTCTGTCCTAGCTCTGCCATTCATTTATTGTATGACCTTGGGCAAGTCACTTTGATGCTGTATGACTTAGATTCCCCATTTATTTATTTCTTTTTTGGGGGCAGGGCAATGAGGGTTAAGTGACTTGTCCAGGGTCACATAAGTGTCAAGTGGCTGAGGCTGGATTTGAACTCAGGTCCTCCTGAATCCAAGGCAGGTGCTTTATCCACTGTATCACCTAGCTGCCCCTGGTTATTTTCTTTTCAAAGGACAAGAGCCTAAAAGTGGCCTTCTCTTTTGCTATTTGCTTGAGTTTAACATTGACCCTGTCACCCTTTCTGGGCTTCTTTTCCTCAAAAATAAAATGCTCCACTTCCTCTGAGCCTCAGTTTCCCCATCTGCAAAATGAGGGAGTTAGACAAGGTCCAGCTAAAAAACCAATGCAGAGGGTTTTCTTTCTGATCCCCCCTTCTGATCTCCACTTATCTCCAAGAAGTAATTAGGCTTAAATGACAAAGTCAGGAATTCTGACACCTCCCAGGTCCAGCTTGAACACTCTCTGATCCTGTGATCCATGGTGAACTCAGGCGAGGCCCATGAAGGCCATGCCCTGGAGAGGAGCCAGGTCCATTAGGTGGGATGGTTTTTATCCCATTGCTGTTTATAGTATTCACAGAATTTGGGGGTTGGAAAGCATCAGGTTTGTCCAGTCCATGCAGGACCTTAAATGTCAGAAAAAGGAGTCTGGTCTTTACTGGGCCCCTGGACCGGGATCTCCTATAGTCAGCTGCAAAATGTGGTCTAGCAGAGGCACTTAGCAAGGAAGAAACATCTGTGTTAAATTCTGTTTTCAATCAGTTTCCTGACTAAGCTGTCTTTCCCATTCCCTTCCCCTTCTTCCCCTTATTCTCCTGGTTCAGCGGAGACAGAAAGGGTTCCCAGATTGAAAGCGGGACTCCAGAGGTGTAAGACAGAGCTGTTGGCTTCTGAGGTTTGGATTCTCTGCACAGGGAAGCCATAAAGTGCTTACATAAATGCAAGCTAATGGCCTGAGGCAGGAGGGGGAAAGAAACACATTATAAAGCTGTTGGATTTTGGAGAGACCAAACATTTGGCTCCCTTGCCTTTTCCCTTCAAAACAGGGAACATGTATGACAGTTGAGGCAAAAAATTAACAAATTAAAAGATCCTTTTTTAGTTTCATGCAATGGTAGGTTATGGGAGAAAGAATAGAAAAAGAGAAAGAATGAGAAGGGAGAGAGAGGAGAGGGAGGGAAGTGGGAAGGGAAGAGGGGAAAGTTAAATTCATCAAATATCAAGGAGACCATAGAAGCATAATCAGAGGCGATCTAGTATGACTCTTTCATCTCATAGATGAAGAGACTGAGGCCTAGAGAGGAAGTGATTTGCCCAAGGTCACACAACCAATAGGTAGCAGCTCTGATTTGAACCCTGACTCAAGTCTAGCATTGTCTATACTCTACTGCACCAGGTTTGTCTTATCATCCCAACTCTCCTTTGAACTCAATTGTTTTGGTTGTCCTTGATGGTGAGGAGGCTGGTAGTGGTGATGGATATACATACATATATATTATATATGTGTGTGTGTGTGTGTGTGTGTATATATATATATATACACATATATATATGTATACATACACATATGTATATACATGGAGAGACAGAGACAGAGAGACATATATATACAGATATATATATGCACATATAAATACAAGTACATAAAAATATTGCTAAAAACACTAACTTTTTAAATGTCATGGGTCAGGTGAAAGTAGGTCAGTGGCCCAGGGGGTCCCCCACCTTTCATATGAAGTTGAGCTGTTCTCCCACCCCAAACAGCTCTCATCAAGCCCTGGACCAGAGGCTTGGGGATTTAGCTAGTGAAAGAGCTGTGATGGGGTTGGGGCAGCAGCTGGAACTGACTCTTGTCTCCATCTTGTCACAGAAGACCATAATTTTCCAGTCTTGGGGAGAAGTGTTCAAGAGCTGCCCACACCAGCATCCAAGCTCTGCTGAAGGAAGATACATGCAGAGACAGACACAAACAAACAGACCCACCATTCAGAAAACATAGGCTTTATTATTGATTAGCAGTAAATCATACACTGTGTTCCTGTAATAGTTCTAAACTTGTACACATTTGCCCCACTAAAAGTCTATATGAGTATATGTCATTGAATTGCAATGGAACATGGCAAGAGGAATGGGCTGGGAATTACTTGAAGGTCTTGGTAGGTTTTGTTAACAACAGGTTAAAGTGCAGGGCTGGGGGGCAGGATAGGGGAAATAGCCTTGAACAGAAAGTGCTTCTGGCCTTTTGTTACACAGGGCCTTTGGGTTCTAGAGTGAGGGGGGCAGGAAGGAGAAAGGAAGCAGGCACAGAGGACTATTGCTCAATCGCTATTGGGCTGTGTTCTTCTTTTAAAGGAAAACCCAGTTTCATCAAATAGTGCCCAAGGCAGGCAGTGCCACTGATGGGTGGAAGTCCACATGGTTTGGAATCAAGACCTGAGGATGCCACCTGCCACCTCCCCATCACCACTGGGGACAACGGGCTTGGTGAGAGGTGAAATTCCCAGGGGACATGGGACCTTCACTAGCAACAACTGGTTTCCATCCCTATACAAAAGCTTTGTATGCACATCCAGTCCAACCTAATCCATTCCTATTCAGTGCAAAACAATCAAGAGTTTATTAAGCTCTGACCACGCTCAAGGTGCTGGGCATCACATGCTCACAAGCATTTATTCAGTGCCAGCCACAGCGCTAGGTGCTGGCAACACAAAGATAATTGAGAGACAGTCCCTGCCCTCAAGGAACTTACATTCTAATGGGTGGATAACATTTCTTCACAGATAGGTCTGTCCTCTAGCTTGGTGGTATCCTTAAGACCTAGTATACTAGCCAAAGATCCCTCTGTCTCTGTCTCTGTCTCTGCCACTCTGTCTCTGTCTCTCCCTTCCTCCTCTTTTTTGACCTTTATTTCCATCTCACCTTCCAGGTGTGGCTGGCTATATCAGTTTGCCCGGATTTGTTTTCATTTCCTTCTTACAGGTTTGGGGATCCTTGCTCCTTTCTGTCCAGTAATAAGCCTGATCTCAGTCCAAGGGGGACTGTCCCTCCATTGGCAGTTGGATGAAATAGCCTTAGCACCTGGATCAGTTTCCCTCTTATACCTTGCTTCAGAAAAATTTGCAGGACATAGCTAAGGCCTCAAAGTGTCCAGTGAAAGATCGGGTCCTGCCTCCCAGGACTCTCTGGGCCCTGGCTTAGGAGGGCTGGCTGGTGGGGGAAGGGGTGCTTTTCAGAGGAACTGCGGAGGGAAGAGAGAGGGTAATGAGTGTGATCAACTGTCTCATCCTAAAGACTAGCTACCATTCATTGCTTAGAAGGGCCGAGGGCCCTACTTAAGATTTTTGCTTTTTTCATCAGCTAAAAAAAAATGCTCTTTTGTTGGATTCTTTGGTCCTGCTAAGCATGTGTGGGTTAATCTCTTGCCCAGAACTCAAGCTCTACCTTATTCCCCACCAAGGCAACTGACTCTAAAGGAGAGAGAATCACATAATCTAGACACGTGAAACCAAATGGACTATGGTGTCTATTAACCCACAGGTGCCTGTCTGCCTCCTGCCTTTGGTAATGATCTGGTTGAGGTGGGTGTGAAATTACTATGTGCTCCTGGTCTCACCAGGGGTCATTTGTCATTCTCTGGATCTTGGTGGAACTGAGCTCGGGAGTAAGACCCTCCTGCCAGCCTAGGGGGTGGCCTTTGAGCTAGGTGACCAAGGTAGCCTAGTCTTGCAGGAGTTGGGTGAAGAGGTTCCCATCTCTCTGAGGTGGCTCATGTCATTGACTCTTCCCTGAGCCTGGGATCTTGTGGCCAAAGCAGGCTCCTGGAGGCATGGGTGAGGCTATACCAGAGTAGTTCTGTTGGTCACCATAACCTAGGCGTATATACTGGTGCCCCACAAAAGTGGCAATGAGCTGAGCTGGAACAGAAGCAAGAAGCACCTTTTTTAGCTCCTGGGAGGCATGGCAGGTATATTTCAGTAAAGGCCTTTTCCGAGGCTCCTCCTCACCTTCAGATCTACAGTGGGGTTTGAGGCCTGGAAAGGGAGGGAAGAAGGCATGTAGCCAAAAGCTCACTTTTCAGCAGGGTGGTAGAAAGTTCTGATTTTCCCTCTCTGTTGTGAAACAGGTGTTGGCATTTCAGTGGGTGAGGTTGGAGTTTTGGAAACCGAAATGAGTCTTGTAGGCTGATTGATGGGCAGGAGGGACCCTGGTGGTGGGGGTTTGCTCCTTGAATTGTCCCTTTCAGAGCTTCATAACAGCTGTGGAATTTGTGTCTGATGAGCCATGCAGAGTTTAAAAAAAGTCCATTTTGGAAAAGACAGTACTGCAGCGTTGTAGCCACATGACCCCTGTTTATTGCTGGCATTCACTGAGGGGAAGAAAAGAGAGAAGGGAGGCAGATGGGAACACCTGAGAAGAGGCAGGCCACTGGATTGGAATCAGGGCAGGAGACCTCCTCTTTCTACCTCCTTTTCCTGGGCTGTCATGGGCCCCAGAGAGAGATGACAAGTTTCCCTCGCTGGCTTAAGGAAGTGATTCCCCCCTGAATTCTGCTAGTTAATTATGCGAAACTCCAATCTGCTTCTGCCTTTCCCACATTTGTATTTTTAGGGCTATTAAATTCCCCTGGCTGCGCTGGGTGGACTGGGGAAATGAGGCAAGTGATTCTGCCACCTCTTCTCTGAGGTCCATTCCCAACGAGCCAGACAGGACTGGGGAGAATGTGCTGGCCATTTGGAAGCACTCAGATCCCTCTGCCAGAAGTCACTGTGTCCTCAGTACTGGTGACTTCTCCCAGAAATGTTTGGTGGCCCTCGTTTCATTCTGAAGGCACCAAATGGAATTTAGGGGAGCAGTTACCCAAGCAGCAACACTGCTGAGTCAATTTTTCTTCTATGCTCTCATATAAGTTCAGGGACTGGAGATGAGCTGAACTAGATCTGGCAAAGCCAACCAGTGCCCTGTACACCATGGACTTCTTGGGAAACCCTGGGGTGAGAAGTGCCCTCCATGCCAAATTGATGAAGGAAGGAAGACTTGTCTCCAGGGTTTGATCATTGCACACACCAACATCACCTTGCAAGCTTCTGCTTTCTCTCATTTTATCCTCTGATTATCTCCTGGGAAGTTCAGACTTACTTTAGCTTCCTTGATGCAGGCCACCCAACAGGGCTCTTGGTACCACTAGCTCTCCGTCCAAACTATCCCATCTCCAATGCTTATATTTCACAAGTCATGCTGGTTCTTACTCCAAGACACAGTTGGGCCTTGGCTGGTGATGGCCATGGGCATAACTGCTCTCTTCCAGAGAGTCAGTCTGGGGGATATGGGTGGGGGGAAGGACCCTGTGGAGGAGCCTCAGATTTTGTTCTTCTTCAGAGTGATAAACATCTTCCAAAGAGCAATGGAACACCTCTGGGCCTCCATCAGCAGAGTCCACTCTTGTCTTCCCCCAAGGCTGATGGGCAAAGCTGGGGGCAAAGATAGCCATCTGGGGCCATGTTAAGAGATATAAGCAATCCCAATGGCACCCTTTGAAGAAGACAGAGACACGAAGAGCTATGCTGGCCAACTGTCTTGGGTCTTGATGGTTTTACCCATATCCACTGTGGACTTCTTTTAGCAAGGTTCTCTCAAACCCTCCTTGGTCTCTGATAATTTAACTTCTCCCACTCACCAAAATACTTTGTCTTATAATATGTATGCATCATATATTAAACATTTTCTATTAAATATGTCTCTTTCCTTCATAGTGTCAGTGGTTAAACAAGTCGAGGCAGATTTTTTGAAAGTATAATAGCAGATCTATCTGTTAACTCTGGGGCTTCTGTCCTTTGAAAGGGGAAGGGTCTATTTGGGGAAGTTAGAGAATTGTCTCTTGGTTTGTTGGTTTGTGTGCTCTTATGTTTCACACTCCTTTGGAGTATTTCATTCTGATTTCCCCCGAAAAACTGATTGTATTGACAAGGAGCTTAATATGCCCCCATGTCCAGCTTTTCTGTGGGATGACAGCCTTGTCCTGGAGGCTCTATGATCCCAGCCAGCTGAGTTAGCCATGAATTAGATCATGGAATGACTTATACTGATCCCATGAGTAGCCAGATCTCTTAGCTGGCTCCTCTGGTTATAGGACTCATTTTCTGTCTATCAAACATCAAATGGGGGTGGGAAGTGGGGGAACAGGGCAGGCAGGAATCCTTCTGCTATATATATTATCACATTAGGAGGAGAAACTCAAACTGTCAGTTATAAAACCACTGCAAATATTATTGCAGCATAGGTTGAGAGACAGAGCCCCTCCCCCCGTGGCATGTAATACCAGGCTTCCAAGAGGAACCACACTGAGGGCTGGGAGAGTCAATGCAGAGGGGCTCCTTCTTATGATCATTGGTATATAGGCCCTATCTTGAGATTTGCCTGTAGCTCTTTCCCCACCTGGTACCCTTTATCCATAAAGGGTTTCTCCCTCCCACCCCCCTCCCCTTAAGGGAAATGTTCAAATAGCTGACAGGAGGGGTCATCCCATGATAGGAACGTCTACATATTTTTTAAAGCAAATTGTGCTAGGAATCCCTCCAATTTGAGAGTTTGGTAAGATGAAGCCAAGAGACCAGCTTCCACCCCTTTCTCTGCCTATTTCCCACAGACCGTGACATGGTAACCAGGTTGATAAGCTTAGGGTTGGGAAGTGGCTCCTTCTGTGGCTACTCTATGGGAGAACCACATTTTTATTTCGTGGAAGACAGAGCTTGTCACTTCAGGGAGTTCTTTGTGGAGGACGTGGTAGGCACCTTCGTAGATCTGCAACCAAGAGAAAACAGAGAGTCAGAACCATTGAGGATAGAGTGGAGAGGAGATACCCTCATGGGCACCTGACATGAATGGGAGGGCGGACACCAATAGTGATAGTCCCACCGCAGACAAAGCCTGGCACGTAGTGGGCTCCTTAGAGACGTCTGCTGAATTAGAGTTCGAATCTTCAATCCGTCTACAACAGTGGCACTGTAAAGACCAGCGGATACTCAGTAAAGGCTTATTGATGGTGATGAATACCAATAGGACGGCCATTAGTGGGTGGCAGCTGGGTATAGGGTAAATGGCTCCGGACTGGGCATCAGAACGCTTGGATTCTCACCCCAGCTTGGAAACATAAGAATGGGGTGACCCAGGATCAATCATGTGACCACCTTCCCTCTCTGAGAATCTGCTTCCCCATCTATAAGATGGCCATTATATATGTATATACATGCAAGCACTTATATACCCAATATGTGTCCACACATGTATAAGTTTCTATAGGTGGGCAATTCTATAAAATATAACATTATATATTGATATAGACACATACATGTACATACAGGCACACTAACAACAATACATGTGTACACATGTGTTGTGTGCACGTGCACACGCACAAGCACAGAGGTGTGTACACTATACACATATGTGCATGTGAATATATGTGTCTGCATATAGATATATAGACACATCTATGTACATGTATATGCATGTATATGTCTATACACACACACCATAGATGGTACTCTCTCCCTCACAGGGTTGTTGTGAGGAAAAATGCTTTGTATACCCATATAGGGCTCTAAAGATGTAGGCTATTATCCCATAGCCCCCTTGTTCTTTTCTTTGGGGCTGTTGTTGTCATTTTCAGAGTCCATCAAGGTTTTACTTTCTGGTCCAGGTCCTTTTTTTGTCTGAACCTTTCCCCTCCCAGTCTATGCCCAGGTCTGCTACAACTACCCCTACCCCCACACCCCTACAGTTCAGCCTCTCTGGGTCTCTGGTGTCTTTTCAGTTCTACCTTACCAGAGTAAGCAATAATCTCTCAGCAGTTTCCATAGGCCTGTCTCTTAGTGTCTTAATGACATTTGTAGCTTGAGAAGAGGATAACATTATTGATGTCAGGAGGGCACAACTGCCCGGCAGGGAGAGACAGAAGGAGGAGACCAGGAGCATCAAGGGGACTGGATCTGGGCATCATCTTCTTTGGTAGGTGCTCTGTAGCCACTGTCATTTTTCCTTTCAGTCACTAAGTGTAGGCCAATATACCTTACATGCACAGAATGACCCAAAAGCCAATTTGGAGATTCTAGAATGCAGTGATGGCTTCTGCCAGCCTCCTCACCTCAAGCTTAGAGTCCCTTTGCTCAGTCAGAACCAATCTTGGTCCTTCCTCACACTGCACTCTCCTAAACCAAGACTGATCTTTTTTTGGTGGGCAATGAGGTGGGCAATGAGTGACTTGCTTGGGGTCACACAGCTAGTAAGTGTCAAGTGTCTGAGGTCAGATTTAAACTCAGGTCCTCCTGAATCCAGGGCCGGTGCTTTATCCACTGCGCCACCTAGCTGCCCCTAAGCCTGATCTTCTAGCCCAAAGACAGGCGGTGTCCCAAAAGTCTTAGTGCATTTTAAAACCTGTTAAAGATGGGAATGGAACTAGTGATGGGGGAGGGGAGAAAAGAGAAGGTGTGGAGATTAAAGGAGAAGAGACAGAGACAGAGACAAAGAGAGGAGGAGGGAAAGAAGAGAGGAAGAGGGAAAGAAGGAGAGAGAAAGAAAGATTAAGACTTTTGGAATACCTTGTATGTCAACATCTCCAACAGGGGTTTCAGGAATACATGCCCCCCCATTTATTCTCTCCTTCCCCCCTACACACATGTACACATATGTGTGTATAGTATATATTTATTTATTCCCTCCTTTCCTATTACACATATAATAATATATAGTATATATAAAAATATGTGTTTATTCCTTCCTTCCCCTATACACATGTATTTCCTCTCTATTATATGTGTGTATCATATGCACACATTCATATATATATATATTTATTCTCTCACATATATATATAAAGAGAGAGAGAATACATTTATATATAAATGTGTATGTAGGGAAAAGGAGGGAATAAACATATATGTCTTAATATAATGTGTGTGGTGGAGGAGGAGGGAATAAATAATATATACTATACACTATATACTGTGTATGTGTGTAGAGGCAGAGGAGAGAATATATATATATGTATCTCATCCATCCATCCGTCTATCCATCCATCCATCGATCCATCCATCGATCCATCCATCGATCCATCCATCAATCCATCCATCCATCCATTCATCCATCCATCCATCCATCCTTCTATCCATCCATCGATCCATCCATTCATCCATCCATCCATCCATCCATCCATCCATCCATCCATCCATCCATCCATCCATCCATCCATCCATCCATCTATCTATCTATCTATCTATCTATCTATCTATCTATCTATCTATCTATCTATCCATCTATCTATCCCCTCCTTTACCTCTACACACACACACACACACACACACAGAGGGATGGACCATGCCCATCAGAAAGGGCTGTAGTTAGTGGTACCCATGTTTCAGACCTCGTCCATGCTGTGGCTCAGAGGTGACACTGGGCTGTGCATCCTCTCAGGCCTGACACAGGACACAGTGAGGTGCAGTAGAGAGAAGGCTTTGGTTAGAATCACAGGACCCAGGTTCAAGTCTTGGCACCTCTGGGCCTCTGTGACATTAGAAAAGTCACTTGAGTCCTGTGAGCCTCCGCTTCTTTCTCTACAAAATGATTGAGGCTGGACTTGACCTCTAAGGTCAGTTCTAACTCTAAATCTAGAACCTCTCGATGGCCCGTAGCAGCATGGCTGGTCCTAGCACCAGTGAGGTGGGTGCAGACAGTCAGAGAAGGTTTACCTTCAGGGTCTTATCCTGACTTTTGGCAGCTTCCATTAGGACGTAGGCTCCCTTGCTGTCACACAGCTTGTCAGCGGACCCCTGCAGCAGCAGAATGGGCAGTGTCAGCCTGGGGAGGGCTCTCTCCACCCTTGACACGGCGTTCAGCAACTGGATGCCAAAGCACACCTTTAGTCCTGTATGGCAGATCAGGGGGTCTGAGTTGTAGGAATCGACCTGCATAAGGAAAGAATTCAAGGTGAGAAGATTCCCTTGGCTGGGTGGGTGCAGTTGGGCTAAGTGTCATTTCTATGGTCTTCAACTCATGCTTTGCAGGCAGCTTGTATTTAGTGAAAATCTAAGAGCTCAGACTAAGCTTCTTGTCTTCTTGACCCCGAGATAATAGCTGTAAAGTACTTAGCACAGTGCCAGGCACTTAGTAGGCACTGTAAAATCTGCATTTTCAATCTATTATTTATTTGTTTCTTTTTAAAGAATGTTTGGTGAACAATAAAAATGGAGTGAAATAAACATTTGTTGTTGTTCAGTATGTGTGTTTGATTCTTCGTGAAGCCATTTGGGGGTTTTCTTGGCAAAGATCCTGGAGTGGTTTACCATTTCCTTCTCCAGCTCATTTTACAGATGGAAAGACTGAGGGAAAACAGGGTTAAAGTGACTTGCCCAGGGTCACACAGCTAGTAAGTGTCTGATACTAGATTTAAACTCAGGAAGATGAGTCTTCTTGAGCCCAGGCTCAGCACTCTGTGCACTATGGCGCCACCTAGCTGCCCCAAATAAAGGAAGATTAAGAGGCCTGGGAGGGAGAAGAGTCTGTGAGTTGTGGGGACAAGACTAAGCCCGAGATAATAAGGGTCAGGACTGTGTTGGTGACAGTGAGAGAGGCTTTCAGGTCGCTCCTGTACACATGATGCTCTAGGCTTTGTTTCTCATTAGCAATTAGCAAAAAGCCATTTAGCAAATGAGCATAAGGCTGTTGTGTGGCTTGCTAGCTGAAAAATCATGGGTGAATCACCCAAGCTCCCCAGGCTTCTATTTCTTCATTTGTAAAATGAAAGGGTCGGGGCAGCTGGGTGGCGCAGTGGATAGAGCACTGGCCCTGGAGTCAGGAGTACCTGAGTTCAAATCTGGCCTCAGATACTTAACACTTACTAGCTGTGTGACCTTAGGCAAGTCACTTGACCCCAATTGCCTCACTAAAAAAAAAAAAAAAAAGAAAGGGTCGACTTGGACGCTCCTGAGACGCCTCCCAGTTCTGGGCTGGTTGTAGTCTGTGCTCCTCCTTCCTGTCTAGAGACAGCTGGGAGGCATGAAGTCCATTAGCCTTGGGGACAGAAGACCTGGGTTCTAATCCCCATTTTGCCACTTGCTAGCTGTGTGACCCGAGCAAAGCCTGCCCCCTTCTCTGACCCTCAGTTTCCTAGTCCTGTAAGATGGAGCTGTTGAACTAGATACTTTCTATGGCCCTTCTAGCTCTAGATTGCTACAATCCAGCTACATTGACTTACTTCCTGTACCTCCATCCATCTCTGGCCTCAATCTTTGCACTCACTTTCCTCCCTGCCTGAAAGAGTCTCCTTCACTCATGACTCCTGGCTTTCTCCAAGTCTCAGTTCAAAGCTCACTTTTTAGAGGAAGCCTTTCTCAGTGTCTCTGTCTCCCTATCTCTTTTTCTCTATATATATCTCTGTGTCTCTGTCTCTGTCTCCCTCTCTGTCTGTCTGACTCTCTCTCCCTCTGACACCTCCCAGGCTGGTGAGAAAGGTGCAAAGGTCCAGTAACACGGGACTGGGAGGCAGGGGTAGGCTTGGGACAGCAGAACTGACTATAAGAGGCTTTACTGGGTTGAGTGGGTGACATGAAGAGGGGATGACGTCAGAACTTCAGAGTAAGAAGGGACTATCTACATCTAGCTAGACCGCACTAGTGGCAGTAGGGCTTGCTTGCATACCTCCAAGGAAAAGAACAAAGAGCTTCAGTGGATTGCAAGCCCAATCAGACCCACATCAAAGGTATGACAGGGCAGGCACGGAAGCTAAATGGGGTCATAGGCAGCATCAACAGGTGTCCAGTGCCCAGAATAAAGGAGACTAAAGTCCTGTCATCCTCTGACCCAGTTCATAAGCATACTAGCTCACTTATTATTTGTCCTTTTTTTTTGAAGAGGACCATGACATTGGACAATATCATGATTTGCAGTGAATTAGATTTAAGTGAGGGAGGGCTGTGCAAGGTCACCAACCTCACTTTCTGCTCCAGAGCCGTAAAATACCTTTCAGGACGACTGGAGATGGCCCCAGATGTTTAAGGCAATTGGGGTTACACAGGTAGTAAATGTCTGAGGTGAGATTTGCACTCAGGTCTTCCCAACTTCAGGGCCAGCGCTCTAACCACTGCACCACCCAGCTACCTGCTAGCTCATTTAAGACCTCACAGAGTATCCTCTTCACAACAATCCTGGAAGGTAGCTAGTACAAGCCTTCTTCCCATTTTACAGGTAAGGACACCCAGAAGCTGTAATTTGCCCAGGGCCGCACATCTAGTGTTAGAACTAGGACTTGAACTTAGAACTTCTGACCCCAAGTCAAAGGTTTCATTTCCCCAGAGAACATCTGGACTGTCATGTTCAGTTTGGCCGTTTTCCTACGTTTCTTTGGTCTTGGTATCCTCAGTGCATAGCACAGGGCCTGGCCCAGAGGAGGTGCTTCATAATCACTCGTAGTCTGATTGAACTCAGGGCACTGCAGTTGAGGAAAAACTTTCATGAGGTCCAGAGGAGGGGACTAGAACAGCAAGAGCTGTTTGGAGAAAATCAGAGAAAGACTGGCTTGGAAACAAGATTCAGCAGGGGCATGAAAACCGTCTTTGGGTGTCCAAAAGGCTGTTGACTACTGACCTCCCTGGCTTCCTTACATTCCCAACAAAATCCCACCTTCTGCATGAAGTCTTCTCCCCTCAATTCCAGTACTTTCTTTTCATTATTTCCTACTTATCCTGTACATAGCTTGCTTTGTATTTGTTTGTCTATTGTCTCCTTAGATTATAAGATCCTTGAGGGCAGAGATTGTCTTTTCCCTCATTTTTGTCTCCCCAGTGCTTAGCATAGTGACTGGCACATAGTAGGTGATTAATAAATGTTTACCAATTGATTCTTGGTTCCAGAGGGCAGAACTAGGAACAATGGATAGAAGTTGTTGAGAAGTAGACTATAGCTCGATAAGCTTCCTAACAATTAGATCTACTTTTTTTTCTTTTTTCTTTTCTTTTCTTTTTTTTTTGCAAGGCAATTGGGGTTAAGTGACTTGCCCACGGTCACACAGATAATAAGTGTCTGAGGCTGGATTTGAACTCAGGTCCTTCTGACTCCAGGGCCAGTGCTCTATCTACTGCACCACCAAGCTGGCTCTAACGACTAGATCTAATTTCTATAATAATAACACTAGTAATAATAATAATGACCAGAATTCATAAATTACTTCAAGATTTGCAAAGAGTTTGGGAATTTCTTTGATCCTCACAACAACCCCAAGAGGTAAGTGCTATTATAAGCCCCATTTTACAGGGAAGGAAACTGAGGCAAACAGGTTAAGTAGCTTGCCCAGGGTCACACAGCTAGGCAGTGTCTGAGGCCGGATTTAAACTCAGCTTTTCCTGACTCTAGGTCCAGAGCTCTATCCCCTGGGCTTACCTCGAGGCCTCTGTCCCAAAGTGGAATGGGGGCATTTTAGGAGGTAGGTAGGTCCCCACTTTGGAAGACATTTCGAGCAGATGCTAGATTCCCGGTCATGTGCCAGGGAGAAGATTCTGCTTAGAAAAGGGTTTGAAGAGATTGACTCTAAGGTTCCATCCAGCTTGAAATCTCTGGCCTTCCTAGGGCCACAACCTGCGTAGCAGATTTATCCCGCGTCCCTTGCTGTGCTTGGAAGTGGTGGAGAAGAACGGGGCTATCTGTGACTTTCCAGGGAAAAAAGAGAGGAGCCACCACTAAGATGATGCCTGTCCTGCTTCCTGGCCCAGGGCTGGAGCCAAGCCATCCATGTGGGGACCCTCCAGAGCTGAGCAGAGCACTTGGGATGGAAGATGATGCTGCATAGACTGATTGGTCCTCTTGTTACAGAGCCTTCCAAGGTCAAGTTCCTAACCTCCCAGGCTGGCCTTCAAAAAATCTCCTCAGGAACTTTTTAATGTCCCAAAAGAGATGCCAAGGGTCCCTCGGGAAGGCTGCTCCCTAGGTTAATGGTTCCAACAGCTTAACCGTTTTCCTGAGAGGCAGTTCAAGTGGTTTCTCGCCCTTGCCTACGTTGGCCACTCCAGACAATGGCCTATTTTGGGTCTGAGTTCCTGCCAAGCCAGCAGTGAAGTCAGCAGATGTAGGGGAAAGGGCAGGAGAGGAGATGGGAGTCGGACTTAGGGCTGTGGGTGAAAGGAGAAGAGAAGAGTGACGTTGCCCAGGACTCGTGGCTTAGAGGGAAGTTAAAGGGTTTGGGAGGAGTTCTTCCCTTACCACATCATCGAGTGCTCTTTTGCTTCTGGAATGGGGGATGACCCCTGGCCTTGGAGTCAGTGCACCTGTCTGTCTGTTGCACATGGCTGTGCTAAGAATGCTTTGCATACCTTAAAGGGCCACCAATATGGGAATTGATCTTATTTCCCAGGGATTTTCAGTTCAACAAACCTTTATTTTTGCAAGGTTTTGTTCAGGCAAGTTTGCTAGTGGGTAGTGTCTGGGCTTTGAGGATTTAAAAAATAAAATTTCTTCGGAGAAAGAACCTTTGAATGATTTAAATGGCAACCAATGATAAGGGCAACTAGGTGGCGCAGGGGATAGGACACTAGGCTTGGAATCTGGAAGACTCATCTTCATGAGTTCAAATCTGGCTTACTAGCTGTGTGACCCTGGACAAGTCACTTAACCCTGTTTGCCTCTGTTTCCTCATCTGTAAAATGAGCTGGAGAAGGAAATGGCAAACCACTCCAGTATCTTTGTGAAGAAAACCCCCAAATGGGGTCACAAAGAGTCAGACACAACTGAAAAGACCAAAACCCAGTGATAATAATACTGTTTCAGTTAATATTCTAGAAGTTTTCAATATGACCTTGACTGAACTCATATAGCTAAGGCATTGTCCCTGCTGTTAAATCTTAGGACTTTCCTTTTTCCATCTTACTTTATAATATAAGGTATAGTATAGTGAATAGAGAGTTGACCTCAGACTAGGGGAATGCAGGTAAATATTTAACATCCAGCTCTCCAAAAGCAAGACAACACACTTTTAATTTTAATCTGCATTATTAAAACTTTCTTTATCACTTTCTTAAATCTCTAAAAAATCAACAGAACAATTAAATCGAGCCTTGATTTATAACTTGTGATTTCTGGGGTGTAAATGCTCACACCCAAAACTTAACATCAGCATGAGCCGGGGACACCTGTGTTCAAGTTCCATCTCAGAATTCTCCCTGTTCTGCCATCTCATGTGCCAGATTCTTCCAGTACTAAGATTCTCTGTTCTAAGGCCCCTCCCAGCTCCGACATTCTGTGATTCAAGTTCCTTTATTATTATAACGTTCTGTCTTTTCAGATTCCCCTTCCAGCTGAAGTATTCTTATTTTAGGGCCCCTACTAGATATTACATGCCTTCCAGTTCTGATATTCTTTGTTTTCAGTTTCCTTCTACCCATAATCTCTGTTCTAAGATTTCTTTTGACTTTGATATTCTCTGTTCCAAGGTTCCCTTCAGCTCCGACATTCCATGTTCTAGGGTCCTCTCCAGCTATAACTTTCCATGTTCTAGAGTGCTTCTAAGCTCTGACATTCTATCATTCTACTTGGAGAAGCTGGCTTGACAAGCCTTCATAGGCATCAGCCGTACTTCAGTATTCACTGGAGTGCTCAGCTTCTGGATGGTATATTGGCAGACAGCCCAGTCTTATTAAAGCTCGCTTTACATTTTTCATGTCGGTGAGTCTGACTTCCCTCTCTGGTGTACAAGAGACAAGAACTAAAAAAAAAAAGAATTTAAAACATCATACCCCAGATAAATTGTGTGAAATATAATAATGACATGGTTTTTTGCAGAGAATTACATTTCCATATTCATGTCAAAGGACTTTGGGTTGTTTCTGGGGGAGTGGGATGAGGATATTCTCCGGGCTGAATTTACCTATAGCCTGAGGACCTAACTTGACACTTAAGAAAGCTCCTTCTACTTAAACAGCAAAGAAAATGGAGTGAAGAAAGCTCCCTGCACAGGGAGAGAAGGTCAAACCTCATGGTTTCCAGGCAGTCTCCAATCCAGAGCAAGGTATGGAATATGCTAACTTGATTGCTCTGCTCCCTCAGCCAACACCAATGGCAACAAGTGACCATAATCCATGGATATGGGATCTTGGGATTTAGAGTGAGAGGTCATCTGCTCCAATCTTCTAATTTTATAGATAAGGAAACTGAGGTCTGGCAGGGTCAAGTGAATGGTCTGGGGTCACACCACTAGAAAGCAGCAGATTTGGGATTCCAAACAATGTTTTTACCACTGTGCCCATGGTCTTTGGTGAAAGAACATCCATTATGAACAAGAGATTTGGCCTGAAAGAATGCTACAATTTGATGGAGGAATATCTGGTCATGAAACATTCCAAGTGTTGATTAGGAAATTAGACAGGGGGGCAGCTAGGTGGCGCAGTGGATAGAGCACTGGCCCTAGAGTCAGGAGTACCTGAGTTCAAATCCGACCTCAGACACTTAGCTGTGTGACCCTGGGCAAGTCACTTAACCCTCATTGCCTCACTAAAAAAAAAAAAAAGAAATTAGACAGGACTAATGTAAACTGAGGGCTTGGTTTTGAAGACAGATCATTTGATCAAACACATAGAATTCATTTATGATTTGTGCAAAACATTGCTTTTTGAAGATTAAGGTTAAAGCCACTGGATAGGCTTATGTTTACTAGAAGGCATCAAGATTTAGCAAAATGCATAGTAAAAACCTGTCATGGAATACTCCAAATAATCTCCTAGAAAGGGATTGTTGAGAGTTGTCTTACCCACAGAGACACAGATCTTGGAGTTGGACGGCTTGTAGATTTCAAGTTGGAGGAGACACTAGACATCATTGTTCAGCTCACCTCACTCCCTTTCTAAAGAGGATGAAGCCTCCTCAGAGAGGTTAAGTGACTTCCCCCAACATTTAGGATTTGAACCCAGGTCCACTAACTGAAAAGCCAATGCTTTTATCACCCTGCCAACCTTTTTTGTTGTTGTTGTTATTGTTCAAACCTATGCTTTCATCACCGTGGGGAGCTCTCGATGAGGACACTTCCTTTACTAATGGAGACCAGTGATTCTTATGCAATTTATCATCTTAAAGAGGTGTCTGGGAAACTGAAAAGTTAAATGGCTTGTTCAGGGTCACACAGACATGTTTTGGAGATAGAACTTGAACTCAGGTCATCCTAACTTTGAGGTTAGTCCTCCATCAATTATACATGAAGTCTTCTCACTTTTCCTTAGAGGAATCTTAAAGATCAGCTAACCCAAGCTTCCATTCCATACAGGAATCCAACTCTGCCAACATTCCTAAAAGCATCTGACCTCAGCTCGAATACTTCCAGTGATGGGGAGGTCATTACCCATTGAGGTAGCCTTTTTCATTATTGGGTCACTGTAATCATTATGGCCAGCTAAGTGGTGCAATGGATAGAATGCTGGGACTGGAGTCAAGAAGACTCATCTTCCTGAGTTCAAATCCTGCCTCAGACGCTTACTAGGTGGGTGATCCTGAGAAAGTCACTTAACCCTGTTTGCCTCAGTTTCCTCATCTGTAAAATGAGCTGGAGAAGGAAATGGCAAACCCCTCCAGTATCTTTGCCAAGAAAACTTCAAATGGGGTCATGGAAAGTCAGATATGACTGAAACAACTGAACACCAACAAAAATCATTAGAGAGAAATGTCTTATACTGAACCAAAATCTGATTTACTAATTAATCCTCTTTCTGACCTTTTGCATTACTCCTTCTTTCATCATGTGGCAGATCTTTCACTCTTTGAAGACAGCTATCCTCCCTCCCCCCCAAGTTCCTGGCCAAACCCCATTGACCGCTTCCTTCCATTGCTCTTCCTTTGAAAGCCTGAATAACTCCTTTCTCACTGAGGCCATTGCTAAAAGTCAGCTGCTCCTCACAATGAATGGTCCCTGATATTTTACCAAAGATACAGAAATGAACAGCTGATGTAGCACCAGCTTAACCACAGAGGACAGGGAAAAATCAACTGCTTGGTTAGTGGACAACCATCTAGGGTTTCCAGCTGTAGTCAGTTGCCTGAAATTGTTCTGGGAATTTATATTACAAACCAAGTGAGGAGCACGGTTTCCCTCTTTCCTAATTCTTGCCCTTAGAATCCCCAAATCAAACAAACCCCAGTTTCTGAATCACGAATTGGTGAAGGACATTCAGGGAAACGATCATCAAGCTATGGGGCTGGGGAACAGGGAGGCCTGGCTTTTAATCCTGGTTCTTTCGTTAACTGGCTATGTGACTGTGGGCAAGTCATTGCTCCATTTTTAGAACCCAGTTTCCTTCTCTCTAAAATGATACAGTTGGTCTAGATGCCCTCTGTGGTCTTTTCTAGGCCTAAAATTCTATATTTTAGGGTCCCTTCCAGCTCTTACATCCTGTGTTCCAAAGTCTCTTCCAAATCTATTCTATTCTATCCAGTGAGCATTTATTAAGGACATACTATGTGCCAGGCACTGGAGAGACAAAAATAAAAATTAAACACTCCTTCTCCTTAAAGAGTTTCCATTTCATGCGGGTGGAGAACAACATGTACAGTGAAAATTCATTTTCACAGGGAAAAAAAAAATCTATGCACCATACTTGGGGGCAGCTAAGTGGCACAGGGAATAAAGCACCAGCCCTGGATTCAGGAGGACCTGAGTTAAAATCCAGCCTCAGATACTTGACACTTACTAGCTGTGTGACTCTGGGAAAGTCACTTAACCCTCATTGCCCTGCACCCCCCCCCCAAAAAAAAAGAATCTATATACCTACTTCCCACTTCTAGACACACCCCCACCAAAGTATCTAACTTGGATGAATCTCATTTTTAGCCTCTGACCCTGTGGACTCCCCAAGTTATTCAGTTTTCACTTGCAATTTTGTCCCAAACACCAGCACATGACTAGAGAATTATGCTGTTATGGATGGAGTATTGAATTTGGAGTCAAGGAAGACTTGGGTTCAAATGCCAGTTCTGACTCTTGCTCTGTGACCCTGGGTAAATCACTCCTGTTCTCTGAGCTCCTCAGATAAGGCTGCTAAGTGGTGCAGTGGATGGAGTGCTGGACCTGGAGTTCAGAAGACCTGAGCTCAAACCTAGCCTTAGACATTTAGTAGCTGTGTGACCCTGGGCAAGTCACTCAATCTTTGCTTGCCTTTACTTCCTCAGGTGTGAAATGGGGATGATGATAATAGCACCTACTTCCTAGGGTTATTGTGAGGATCAAATGAGATAATATTTGTAAAGTGCTTTGCAAACTTTAAAATGCTATGTAAATGCTAGCTGTTATTATCAGGTTACAGAGGCAAAGAGCTTTTCAAACCATAAGGCACTGAATAAATGGGAGCTATTGCCATTATCTGGCCTGATCCACTTCTTCCTTGGAGTTTGTTCAGTTCAGGGAGCAGCAGAACTCAAGGCTGGCTTCTATCTCTTTGATAAAGTCAATAAGGGAAAGGCTCTGGGGGGAGAAACATCAAAATCAGGCAGGTGACTGCACTGACAGACACTCTATTCCCATGGAGTAAAATAATGGAACTCAATTCACATTAGCTGTCTCCCTCTCCCCAACTCCCAATCAGTCACCCCTGTACAACGCAGCACATGCCTGAGATGTTCTGATGGGCTTCAGATTGTGGGACTATGGGTTTTTTTTTTTAAGCAACAAGGAATTTTTAGCTGCAGCAAACAGACAAATCTTTTGTGCGGATTATAAAATATTAATGATGGATGTTTATAAGATCAAAACAACTAAGAAAAATGGCCTTTATTAGAAAGGTAATGATCCTTGCATGGAGGGAGTCTTTCTCTAGAAAGCTTGTGTGAGAGGGGAGGGGTTAGCTTTAGCTGCTGGACTTAGTTGGTTTTCAATATTCCCAGTCTTTCCAATCCACAGCAGAAGCCTTTCTGAAGAGAGTGAGCAGTGACCAAACAGGCCTGAACCCAGGTCTTTGGAAAGTACCTCGTGGACTGGTCTGCGGGAGATGAGGGAGAAAGATCTGTTCTGTGTGGCTGGAAACCCATCCCAGAATGCATGAAGACTATCAGGGCCCTTAGTCTTTTTCACTGGGACCAGAAGGAGGAAGGGGGAAATTTGAGATGGAAAACAAAGTAAGCAAAAGTTATTGACTTATGACTGTAACTTGCATACATAGAACTAACTCACCATATGGCCTGCCTGTTGTGAATATAAACTAGTAAGAATGCTCTTGGAGGACATCCCAAAGATATTTATAGAGGGCAGAAAGTTAGTTCTGGAAGAGGAATATATTTGACATGTAAATAATGGATGTCCCTAGGACACCATGCACTCAGAAACTGTCTTACTAAGCTATGACCAGAGAGCTTTAAAGTCTAAGCTAAAATATCTCAGCTTTGAAACAAAAATTTTAAAAATCAGCGCATCTGACCTTAAAACACTTGGGTATATATTGATTGCTTGAGGCGGGGAAAGAAGCCTTCTCCTTCAAAAGCACCCTTCCTCCAATAAAGTTGACCAGGGTCACCCTGAAACAACCTCATGGGTTCCCAGAAAGAGGAATCGGGCCATTTTCCCCATTCATTACATTCTGTAGCCTGTAAACTCCCTGAGAGCAGAAACTGTTGATTATTTATATATAACCCCCCAGGGACTGGTTCAATATCCTTGTATGTGACAGGTGCTTATGAAATTTATGGTGAGAAGTAAGGCGAATTCTGAAGAACACCCCTACAAACAGGATGCTTCATCCAGGGTCCTATTCTATCTTTCCTGCATTTTAAGAAATGTGAGAGCTGGATGGGATCTTAAAGCACAAAATGCCTGCCCCACAGGGGACTTTATAATGTAAAATGTTAGAGCTGGGAGGAGCCTTGGAACATAAAACATTTGAGCTGGAAGGGACCTTAGAAGACAGAATGTTAGAGTAATGTTAGAAGGGACATCAAGGGCAGCTAGGTAGTGCAGTGTATAAAGCACCAGCCCTGTATTCAGGAGGACCTGAGTTCAAATTTGGCCTCAGACACTTGACACTTAATAGCTATGTGACCCTGGGCAAGTCACTTAACCCTCATTGCCCTGTTAAAAAAAAATTAAAAAGGGACTTCAGAGTTCATCTGGTCCAACTTTCACATTTTACATATCAGGAAACTGAGGCCTATAGAGCTGAATGTTTACCTAGGGTCATATCTTACCTTAAATGTGGAGTCTAATTTTAAAATAACCATGTGGATCATTGTTTATGCAGGGAGACCAGGCTCTTCTCTGGATCCACCATTTTGGTTCTCTCCCACTTTTGATGACTGTTGTTGTTCAGTCATGTCTGACTCTCCATGACCCCATTTTGGGTTTTTGGGCAAAGACACTGGAGTGGTTTGCCATTTCCTTCTCCAGCTTACTTTACAGATGAGGAAACTGAGGCAAACAGTGTTAAATGATTTGCTCAGAGTCACATAGCTAGTGTCTGCGGCTGAATTTGAACTCAAGTCTTCCTGACTCCAGGCCCAACATTCTATCCATTGCACCACCTAGCTTCCCTTTTAGCTCCTATGGAGGCCACAAATATCATTGCCAAGATTTTAATTGAGCCAAGCGGGTCAGCCTCTCTGTGGGTTGGCAGGTATGAGAGCAAGACAGATCACCACACTTGGCTGGATCCCTTAAGTCTGTTGCAAGGTTGCTTGCCACAGAGTTCCCAAAAGATCCCACTTTTGACATTCAAATGACAAAGCAAAATCTGGTCACAAACAGATGGATTTCTAAACATCTCTCTCCTATTTGAAATACCCTCACATCCTCTTTGAGACTTTTGCTTCACTGTGGTGAGTGAGTAGGAGAAACATGTCCTTCTCTTGTTATTTCTATGATCTCTGGGAAGTCTGTCTACAGGTGAGTGGTAGGCTTAGGGAAATAGTGATGAGCGCTTACTTGAATGAGTCTTATTGTGACCTAGTGTTCAGAATGAAAATCCTGGCTATCAGACTTTCCCTGGAATAGCTTCCTTTTCCCATATTCATTCCCTTCAAAGCTAAATCAGAGAATGTTCGAGGGAGACACAAAATTTACAGCCTACTCGCTTACCATCTAAGCTAATGAACAAATTGACGTGGAGGAAGATTCTACAAGTATACAAATGTCCAAAGAGGGGTCTGGGCCAGTCTTGGTGCTAATCCTACTTGGTCCTAATCCTATGCTTTCATGCATAATCACAACTGGGGGATTCATCGGGACGTCTGAACTAATGACACTATTTACCTGGCCAACCACAAAACTTGAGGTGCAGTATGAAGCAGTAGCAAGTGGGGAGAGAGGGATCGATGGAGGATGGCAGAACTTGCCTGCCACACTAATACTTTCTTTCTTTTCTTTTCTTTTTTTTGGTGAGGCAATTGGGGTTAAGTGACTTGCCCAGGGTCACACAGCTAGTAAGTGTCAGGTGACTGAGGCCGGATTGGAACTCAGGTCCTCCTGACTCCAGGGCTGGTGCTCTATCCACTGTGCCACCTAGCTGCCCCCACACTAATACTGTAATTTTACTTTCATCATCATCGTCACCAGCACCACTTCCACCAGCATCATCATCATTACCACCACCACTACCATCATTGTCACTACCACTATCCCATCTTACTCCTGCTCCTCCAGAATTTGAAAGTGCTTTTTGAAGTTCTACAAAGTACTTTCCCTGCAATAGCCCTGTGAGTTAGAATCGATGAAAGAACACTGAATTTGTAGAGGAAGTAGGTTCTAATTCTGTCTCTGTTAGATGAACTTCCAACTTCATAATCCATAATCCTCTAATAACTGAGGGCACCTTCACCTCAAAATCCCATGAAACTAAGAATTCATGAAGTCAGAGGACTTAGGTCTGAGTTCTTGCAAACTTTCCTTTCTCCAGCTCTTGGTTTCCTTATCTTTCAAACAAAGAGATTAATAGGTGATTATTCTAGCTCTAAATCTGATGATTTTCTTATCCTAATTTTACAAGTGAGGAAACTGAGGCTCAAAGAGAGGAAGTAATTTGTGCAGGGTCTAACAGGTAATAAATGCCAGAGCTGGGACAAAAACTCAAGATTCCTGATTCTGAGTCCAAAGGTCTTCCCACTATACTGCACTGCCACTCTGGCTTGCTTCATCAAGCCCGCATTTCATTTTACTTCATGTTGTTGTTCAGTTGTGTACCTTTTCTTCATGACCCCATTTGGGGTTTTCTTGGCAAAGATACTGGAGTGGTCTGCCATTTCCTTCTCCAGCTCATTTTACAGGAGAGGAAACTGAGGAAAACAAGAGTAAATGACTTGCCCAGAGTCACACCAGCTAGTAAGTGTCTGAGACCAGATTTGAACTCCAGGCAAAGCACTCTGTGCACTATGGCTCCACTTAGCTGCCCTTGCCATCACTTGATGTTACAGGAAGGTAAAATCCAGATATGAAGCCTTTTAGTAAGACTACTACAGCTCTTTCATTTTCTTATCTCACCCACATTAAAAAATTTTTTTTTAATTTTTTTTTTTTTTTTGGTGAGGCAATTGGGGTTAAGTGACTTTCCCAGGGTCACACAGCCAGTAAGTGTCAAATGTCTGAGGCCGGATTTGAATTCAGGTTCTCCTGAATCCAGGCCAGTGCTCTATCCACTGCGCCACCTAGCTGACCCCCCCCCCCCCCGTTTTTTTTTTTTAGGTGCAGAAATAAACAACCCTTAGTCTACACCTGGATGCTTCCTCCTCGAGGGTAGGCACTTTTGTCTTTGTGGTGCTATCAGTGCTGTTGCTAAGATAATTGGCTTTAATAGAGATTTTCCAAGAAAGAGCCATTATTTTGAACATCTCCAGGTGGGCCTCCTTTCTTCCAGGGCTCCAGATATGGTCAAGATAGCCAAGTCATACAGATGGAATGACATTTCACTCCATAAAGCTGATCCAGGAGATTAAAGAACTCCGCAGTGGATTGGATAGGGCTGTGCTTCGACTGAAAGGAATCAGAAATATTCCCAGGACTAAATTGCCTCATGTTTCAAGCTCCCAGTTGTATAGCCCTTCAAGAGTCACAAAAGGCGCTTTCTGAACAGTGGTCCGGTAAGGGGGACAGTGTGGACACTCTTACCTCCATTTGACACCGGAGGAGATTGATGCTAAGACGTGTGGAAAGACTTGATTTGCCCACCATCACCCAGATAGGAGTCATTATTGGAGCCCAAGTGTCTATATTCCAAGTCGAGCATTCTCGAAGCCTAGAGTTGAATACTCGCCAAAAAACTGGGCAGATCAATTTAATGGCATTCCATAATGAAACTGGGGCTCAACAGGACTGAGGCACCTGGGAACTTGGGTTCTCTCATTCAAGCTCAAATTAAAAGGACCCTATGAGTTAGAGCTGGAGAGAAGCTCAGCTATCACGCCGTCCAATCCTCATTCTACAATGGAGGAAATAAGCCTGACGAAATAATGTGATTTGCCCAAGGTCACCCAGTGACAGACCCAGAACCCAAACCCAGAGGTCCTTCCATTATGGAATGTGGTAACACTGCTTTACATGTCTACGCTAGCTCACTATATTGTCCTAGAAAGGTAGGAGCTTAGTCTATGGAATCAATCATTTATACCCGGAGTATATATGTGATTTGTAGTCTTCTGCCATAAAATGTAAGTTTCTTCAGAGCAGGGACTATTTCATTTTTGTATTTGCATCTCCAGAGCCTAGCTCAGTTCTGGGCATATGGTAAACACTTAATAAATGCTTACCCATGAGGAGACTGAGGCTCAAGGAGATTAAGTGATTTGCCCAGATTCACACTGTAGTAAGAATCAGGGATGGGATCTGAATCCAGGTCCTCTGATGTGAGAATCAGTGCTCTTTCTGGTGTACACAAATGGTGTTTCCCTCACTAATAGCTAATTATAATAACTACAATAAGAACAACAACAATAGTAGATAACATTTCCATGGTGCCTATTATTTGCAGGGGTTTTACTATTATTATCACATTTGATCCTTACAATAACCATGGGAGGTAGGTGATATTACAATTCTCATTTTACAGATGAGGAAACTGAGATAAACAGAGGTCACAAAACTAGATAGTGCCTGAGGCTGGATTTGAACTTAGGTCTTTCTGACTCTAGGCACCACTTAGCTGCCTCAGGATATAAGCTTCCTGAGGGTAGGGACCATTTTTCCTTTTTCTTTGTACCCCAGCACTTAGCAATGTTCCTGGCACATAGTAAGCAATTTGACAAATGAGAATGGATTGACAGAGCCAACTAACAAGTCAGAGGTAGATGGGTAATTATCTACCCTCATCTATTATCATTATAATTATTATTATTGTTATTAGCAGGGCAATGAGGGTTAAGTGACTTGCCCAGGGTCACACAGCTAGTGAGTGTTAAATGTCTGAGACCGGATTTGAACTCAGGTTCTCCTGAATCCAGGGCCAGTGCTTTATCTACTGCACCACCTAGCTGCCCCATCTATTATCATTATTAACAACCCACAAGCCATCCTCATAAAAGATTCTCAAAGAAGCTCACCTCAGTCTTATTTCGGGAAATCACATTGGAGTCGATGGACCCCAGGGACAGGTTGGGGAGAACAAGGTTGAGAACTTTCGCAGCGAGGACCTGGGTGGGAAGAAACAGGTCAGGGTGAGGAAACAGTGGGACTGTGGCAGGAACAAACATCGCCAGAGTGGCAGTTTACAGTAAATTGTGGAAAATGCCACCAAAGCTGAACATCTGCCAGGTTCACGTCCTGAGACTGAAAACTCTGCAAGCAATGTTCTCAAGGGCTTGGCGCCTTCTAATTCACACAGCTGCGAACCAGCTTTGGCTCTTGGCCACTGTGGGTGAGCTGAGGAGAGAAGCTTTTGCCTGACTTGCTGCAGTTAAATACACACACACACACACACACACACAGACACACACATGCTCCTTGCTAAATTTATTTTCCGTGGTTGCCCTTCCTACAGTCATTCAGCGATTCTACAACCATGCCTGGTCTCTGTGGCTGTGCTCTATATGAGAAGCAATTTCCCGTGGGAGCCTGGCCACAAATAGCAAAAGGTGCATGACCTTGATTTGAGGAATTGATTGACCATGGATCACCCAAGACCACTAAGAACCAGATACCCATAGACCGCTAGAGCTGGAAGGGACCTTAGAGATCACCCAGTCAAACCACCACCTCATTTTATAGATGAGGAAACTGAGATTTAGAGAGATTTACCCAAAGTCTTACCGTTAATATGTAGTTTGCATTTGAAAATCCTGCCCTGAGAAGGGATGACCTTTCCCCCCCCCCCTCCCCATTCTATATAGCCTTGTAGATTAGAGAAGGCAGAACTGTAATGGCCATCTTGTCTAATTCACCCATATTACAGATCAGGAAACTGAGGGTCAGTGCAGGGAAGTGGCTTATCTGAAGTCACCCAAGTAATGAGTTGTAGAGTGACTCACTGAACTCAGTTCCTCTCTGGCTCTAAAGTCTCTGCTTTTTCCACCACTCCCTTGCTGCCTCCAATAACCTCATTTTACATATGAGGAAATGGGATTCAGAATAAAGAAGCTCTAAAATACATAAGTAGTCCTATACTCTTTTTCTTTCTTTCTTTCTTTTTTTTTTTTTGTGAAGCATTTGGGGTTAAGTGACTTGCCCAGGGTCACACAGCTAGTAAGTGTCAAGTGTCTGAGGCCGGATTTGAACTCAGGTCCTCTTGACTCCAGGGCCAGTGCTCAATCCACTGCGCCACCTAGCTGCCCCTCCTGTACTCTTTTTACCAAGCCTTCTGAATCCCTCATCTAAGTCACAGCTGGTCTGAGCATCTCTGACCTTGGGATAGTGGTTTTCTAATCAGATGGTAGTAATGTTGTTGTTGAGTCATTTCAGTTGTATGTGCTCCTCATGACCCCATTTGGGATTTCCTGGTAAAGATACTGGTTTGCCATTTCCTTCTCCAAATTATTTATAGATGAGGAAACTGAGGAAAACAGGATTAAATGACTTGCCCAGGGTCACCCAGCTAGTAAATGTCTGAGGCAAAATTTGAACTCAGGAAGATGAGTCTTCCTGACTCCAGGCCCAACACTGTACACTTGGGTGCTACCTAGACAAAGGCAAACATCTCACTGCTGGTTCTTGGTCTTTTACTCTCCCTTTCCATCACCTCTTGTTTTAAGAAGGTGAAAAAGCACCCTAGCTCTAGATCAATTTTGTTCACATTTTCAGACAGAGGTTGTGTTTAGCTCTGGAGGGTTTCTAGGCTCTTGGGTATGAAAGGTGCTATTTCAAAAGTGAGCTGTGAGAAAAGGAAGCTGTTTTGCTGAAATTAGAACAGCTCTAAGGGAGGGGCATGAAGGAGGAGCAGTGACATTCTTTGCAAATGTCATCAGCCCCCTCTCCTGGAGGCAACCTGCTGTCCTCACTAATCCAGGGAACCTTTCCCCAATCAGGGACCTCAGGGGGACCTTGGGAGAAATAAAATTACTCATGGCTGAAATTTGAATCTATTTCCAGTATTTTCTGCTTGAAATGAGCCTGTATATTTATTCGTGAAAGACATTATGGTGTAGGGGACAATACACTGACCTTGGAATTAGGACACATGGGTCTATGTCCAGTTCTGTTTCTTGTTGGAACATCAGCCTGGTAGCTGGAACTATATCCATCCCTCAGCCCCACCCCTGCATGTCACATCTCACTTATGCCTAGAGCCATCAGTACCCATCAATCAACAAAATAAAGTAGAATTAGGAGTTTACAACATGGATTTTTTTTTTGTTTTGACACTACCTGATTTCCTTTGGATCCTGGGCCCACAGACACTGTGTAAGATGCATACAGAAATATATACTTACCTATTTACTTGTACCTAGGCATGAATGATTCTTAATTGTTCCTTTTTAAAAGCCAAAATGTTTAATAAAGAAAAGTGCCAAAGAATAGTGTCATCTTCCCAAAGGATAGTAAATATATGTGAGTGGACAAAGATGATAATGATAACAAGTCTTAAAGTGATGCTTAACTTCTGCTAAGGTTCAGAAGTGAAGTTGCCCAAACCAAACCATCTGGCTTGTGAATAAATGGGAAAGTGAGTAGGGACATGTGAATGATGACTAGAGAAACATTTCTACTCCCATGAAATTGATTTACTCCCTTGTTTTCCTTTTATTTTATGCACAGGGAAAATTAAAAATGGGAAAATTTCTGCACCACAGGATTTTTTTTAAAAAAGAAAAGATCTTCATAGAAAAGAAAAAAAGCTAATTTTCTTAAGAGAGCTACTGCCATCTAATTCTTTATTACAGCAGAATTAATAATGGGAAGCCTCCATCCCCTATGGTGAGGATATATGAATCCTCATCACCCCAAGATTTATTAGGCTCTGAACAATCCCACTGCTAGGTGGGACATTCCAAGCTCCTTATGGGTGCTCTAACTAGATCTGCTTTCAATGGTCCATTACTTTCTTGAGCACAAACAGAAAGGATAATTATGATAATGCATCACTTGTAGTACGGCAGGGAGAAGGTGGATGGGTCACTGAATCCATTTAAGTACTATATCTTTTGAAAAAGACACAGAGGCAAGTCATTTTGTCTCCTCCCAAGGTGGCGGGTGTGAGCCAATTCCTGGGGGGTGGGGGGTGGGGAACTGCTGAAAGAATTCAGGGCTGCTTCCTTAAGAATGAGGTCATAACAATGAAACTACAACCACAGCTCTTAGAGTTAAAGACTGATGGAAATGCTGGTGTCATAGCAACAAGAACTGCATACTCAATTATATATGGATATGAGAGCTAGCAGCCCTCCATGACTGCAACATGAATGAAGATGTTACAGTATTTGTTACAGGTCTTTCCAGGCAGGGCATTGGGCTGGACAATTCACATGATACATCAGATAAAAGGAAGGAAGGAAGCAAGGAAGGAAGGAAGGAAGGGAAGGAAACATTTATTAAGTTCCTACTATGTTTCAGGCAACATGCTTTACAAATATTCTCTCATTTGATCCTCACAACAATCTTGAGAGATAGATGTTATTATGATCCCCATTTTACAAGTGAGGAAACTGAGGCAGATAGAGGTTAAGTGACTTGCCAAGGTCACATAGCTCATAATCTGAGGCTGGATTTGAACTCAGGTGTTCTTAACTCCAGGCTCAGTATCCTATCAACTGTGTCACTTGCTGCCTCATGATAAGAGAAACTGCTTATCTTCAGAAGAACTCAAGTTTTCAGAGGGAGGGCTCAGTCCTAGAGTAGAATGTTTTTGTCAAATGCAACCAGTCTCCCCCTCCCCTATTTTCCCACACCATTTGAGATTTTATTCTCATAATGTTTTATCTGTTTCATTATCATCACACTCTGGGTAGAAAGCAAATGGATGAAAGTAGAGAGGAGGGAAACTTAAGTGGAACGAGCAGAAGATGCTAGGAGCCACCAAATGGGAGGAGAGACCAAGGAGGGGGCAAAAGATCCCAAGAGGTGAAGAGAACAGTGAGGCAGGATACCAAGAGGCAGGGGGGAAGAAACAGACACCAATGACATTGTTGGTCAGTTTTTCAACAGGCACACACCGCAAAAAGATGAAGTGAACTGAAATCAGATGCAGCTGCAATGAACCCAGTGGTCTTTGCTGCTGCTCCTCTCAAATCATCTCCCTCTGGCTCATCAGTTCCCAATTCAACAGCTGTCCCCCCAGGAGCTCAGCTGCACATTTAAAGAAGAAGGAAGTGTGACAGAGAGGGAAATGATAGAAGGTTTTGTTGTTGGTGAAGCTCACCCAAATAATGATCGGACTCCAATGAGCTGCTTTGGCTGTTACCGAATGCAATATTCCTTTCAAGTCTTGCAATGATTCCTGGAGGAGTTGTGGAGAAATCCCAAAAATCTAAGTTCAGCAAGTGGCCAGCACCATGGATAGGTACCATCTCCTTGAGAAGAGAACCTATCCATAAGGCCAGCTAAGAGTCTAATACAAAGAAATAATAAGGAAGGCTACACATCTTCCTGATTATATCTGTTCATTTCTAGGATCAATTCTCTCTGCCTATTAATAATGTAGACAAGGTAAGAACTGATGATGAAAATGTCGAGATCATTTAGAGCAGCAGCTTGGCGGGGTGGCAAGAGATGTTGGACTTATGTCATTATACCCAATGAGGTCACATCCAGAAGAATCTAAATGTTTTCTTGTTACCCAATTTGTGTATAAAAGGACTGCCATCCATGGAAGGAGAAAAAAATTCCCAGAAGTTACAGAACATATGATTTAGTAAACTACTCCAGCTTTCTGATTAGTGAGAAACTCCAGCATGGTGGGGAGCCCTCATACAGTACATGTTTGAGAAAATGAAGACTAAAAGGATGATTCAGTGGCATGCTAACTTGTTCATGATGTCAGCGAAGCTCCTGCCACTCCAGGAACTGTAGACATTCACAAAAGCCTATTGATCCAAAAGGTTTTAATAGCTCCCTGAGACCATTTTTAAACCTCTGATGGTGAAAGGCTTGACATGAGAAAAGGTAATTACAATAACTATAATTCTAAATGGAGGGGATAGGAATAAATGGACAAGTTACAAAGATGACTATAGGAAGCTCAAGATTTCAAAGGATCAAAGGATCTTGTAGCCTTTGACAGTTATAGCATCATGTAACCTACTATATTATCAGCATTGGAATATCTCAGCATTGGAAGGGGACTTAGAGATTATCTAATTCCATCCAGGAAACTGAGTCCTAGGGAGAGAGATAGATGGTCAGGCATTGAATTCTAGACATGCAAAGAACTGACCATCCAGATACAGAGAGTTAGTGCCAGAGGGTTCCTTGAGAGGTCTTAGGGGAAATGGAAGGCATGGTAGACGCCTTCAAATATTTGAAGAGTTGCCATGTAAATAAGAAATTAAATTTGTTTTCTGCTTGGCTACAGAGAATAAGACAAGGAGCAGTGGGTGAAAGTTGCAAAGAGGCAAATTTAATTTAGAGGAAAGAAAAGATAAAGCAAAACAAAAAAATTCCTAACCAGCCATTCCAAAGTAGAATGGGCTACCTTGGAGGAAGGAGAGGTGGTGGGTTCTCTCTAACTGGAGCTCTTCTTGCAAGGTTGGATGGAGTTCTTATTCAGAGCAGGTTGGAAGAGATTGCCTGGGAAATCTCTTCTAACTTTGTGATTCTATTATAGAATGTCGGAGCTTAAAGGACTAATAGAAGATAGAATTTCAGAGTGAAACAGAGCCATATATCTATATTTTAGATTGTAAAGAAATTGAGATTGTAAAACAGAGTATCTGAGTGGGAAGGATTTCAGAACAGGGTAGAACAGTCAGGGTAGAAAGAGACATTTGAATGTAGAATGTCAGAGTTAAAAGATCTTTCAGAGTCATCTGGTCATCCCCCATCATTTGATAGATGAGAAAATTGAGGAAATTTTTGTATGACCACATAACCCGACTCAGTCCAGTGACCTTTCCATTGGAACTCTTTCTCAATGGAATGGATTACCAGATAGCCAAATTATATGAGAAGTCAAAGTACACTTTGGACTCAAAGCAACAGTTGTCCATTAAGTATGTAGTCCTCAGGAGACGTTTATGTTTTTAAAAGGTCCAGCTACATTCACTGGAGAACCAAGTTGAAGAAAAAAACCACATTCATGGAGATTGTGAAAGCTATATTCAAATCTCAACCGATCAGGACAAATCCTTAGAAAAATCATATTCAAATAGCCCTATACTTAGGAAAACTGGGGTCTAGGTTATAAAACAGGCTCCTAAGGTGAGAGATAAGAAAAAAAATTGTATGTCTCAATCACTTGCACAAAGAGGCTGCCAAAGATGAAAGGTCATGGCCACAGCTGGCCCACTGAGATTACTGTGTCTGAATTCATTGGAAGAGCATCATAGATTGGCAAAGCTCTTGGGTGAAGGCCAATCAGAGGCACAGATCTCAGTGGAGAAGTAACTGACATAGCTGTTCCAGATGGAGTCAAATGGAGTTTAAGTGGGGATAAGAGAAGATGGTTGTGATGAGCATGAAGGTAAAATGAGATGTGTGTTCTCTGCTATCTTTAGGAGCTACATCGATGCTGCTTTTATGGGAGCTTTCAGAGAGTGAACCCACTTTACCAAAAAAGCTCCTAGGCTCAGCCTATCAGTAGAGTGCTGGATCACTGTTCTTCAGGTCATGTTGTAAAACCAAGGTAGAGAGCTATTCCCCAAATTTTCAGGCTGAACACCTAGACTTCTCTGGTCCAATGGCAAAGATTAGACAAAAATAAGGGAGAGACTTTGCATTTGAATGATGAGGAGACTCAAAGCCATATTATATGAGGACAGAGATAGAATCAACCAGTGGAAATTACTGTGAGGCAGCTCAGTATAAAGAGTTTATTGGAATTGTCCAACAATGAAATGGGCTTCCTCAGGAGATGGTGGTTCCTCTATCACTGACACTTGTTGGGGATTTTGTGGAAGGGATTCTTGAATTAGGCAAGGAATTGGATTCCATGAGGACCCTTCCAATTCTGCACTTCTTTTTTTTTTTTGTTTGTTTTTTTATTTTTGTGGGGCAATGGGGGTTAAGTGACTTGCCCAGGGTCACACAGCTAGTAAGTGTCAAGTGTCTGCGGCTGGATTTGAACTCAGGAACTCCTGAATCCAGGGCCGGTGCTTTATCCACTACGCCACCAGCTGCCCCCCTATTCTGCACTTCTTGTTAAAGATGCTGAAAGAAAGAAGGGCCACCAGGAGTGTGCTAGTAAATGTTTAACAACTGGCTAAATGTGTACATGACACACTTTAGAATTTAAACTGCATTATTAATATTTTCTTCATCACTTTTTAAAATCTAGACACCCCATAAAACAATAAATCAAACTCAAGCTTTTACAATCTAGAAAGGTCAACAACACTTGATCTTCCCAGAATTGCATAAAATATATTGGTCTTCTGTACTAAACATGGATGTATATTAAAGGGATTGGGCTATTTTTCAGCCTATGTTTGATAGGTGGAACTGGAGGGTGGATGGCCAAAGAATTGCTTTCTGTTGTTGTTGTTCGATTGTGTCTGACCCTTCATGATCCCATTTGGGGTTTTCTTGGCAAAGATACTGGAGTGGTTTGTCATTTCCTTCTCCAGCTCATTTTACAGATGAGGAAACTGAGGCAAAAAAAGTTAAGTGACTTGCTCAGGGTAACACAGCTAGTAAGTGTCTGAGGCTGGATTTAAACTCATGAAGATGGGTTTTCCTGACTCCAGGCCTGGCACTCTAACCATTGCACCACTTAGCTATTGCTGTATTGTGTGCTTAATGCTCTAACACAGTGGTGCCAAACTTATATAGAAATTGAAGGCCACTATACCTTAAATAAAGGTCTCTGCAGGCCATATATTGTCTCAGAACACCACATAAATGTTATCTATATCCTATTGTGTTTTTATTTATTTTGTTAAATATTTCTCGGTTACACTTTAATCTGGTTTGGGTAGCACTTGGCAATGTTACAGGAGTTAAGAACCCCAGGGGTCCAGGTTCTTGCTCTTCCATTAACTAGCTGCGTGACAGTGAGTGAATCACTGGGGTTTCTGTTTCTGCTTCTTCCAGATGAGATCTTTTAGATCCTTGGAAGCTCACACCTTCTTTATCCTATGAAATGCTAGAGCAAGGAAGGAGTTGGCAGGCATGACTGACAAATGTCTACACAATAAGAAGATAGTCTGTGAGACTGCATGAATAATAAAATCCCAAAGCTGGAAGGGACCTCAGAGGTCATCTAGATTAATCCCCACAGTGAGTCAGAGCTAAGACTAGAACCCAGGGAGATACTGTACTGCCTCATTATTGATATTATCACAATTAATGGATTAAAATATATTTATTCCATCAATAAACCCTTATGAATACCTATATTTGCCAAACCTTGTTCACAAAGCTTCAAGGGATATAATAAATAAGAGTATTCTAGTAATTGTTTAACAATCAGCTCTCAGGATTGGGGGGGGGATGTATGTGCAGGATACTCAAATTTAATTTGCATTACTAACTTTTTCTTCATCACTTTCTTAAGTCTATAAATCAATAAAACAATAAACCAAGCCCAGATCTGTAGTGTTGGCTGACTTCTGAGGTGTACATTTAACAGTTGAACTTCATGAGTCAAATTGGCATGAGCTGGCTTCAGTGTACCTCTGGATACAAATATAGGTCATGGTCCTTGGTCCTCAAGGAGTTCATGGTCTACTATATAATTCAATTCAATAAACATTTATTAAGCACCTACTATGTACCAGGCACTGTGTTAAGTGCTGGGGATACAAAAAAAGAGGCAAAAGAAAGTTACTACCCTCAAGGAGCTTACAATCTAATAGAGCTTACAAAACAGGTAACAAGAAAGTACTATGAAAATGGTAAGGAGGGAAAAATTACATTTCACTGGGGGAGATCAAGGAAGGCTTTACATTTAAATATGGGGAGAATTTGAACTAGCTAAGATAACAAGGGGATCCATCTTCAGTAGAAAGCCCCATGTATGCAAAGACACAGAGACAAGAAAACAAGGGAAGACTATTAGTCCAGTTGGGCTATAGTTACTAGCCAATATAAATTTTGAGGATCCTTATTCCTCCCAACTCCCATTCCTACTGACTAGCCAGGTCCCCACAACTTAGCTATTAACTACCCTTCAGGGTTCTGTGAGTACCCCATGAAGAATCAGGAGTGATTCCCTAATGCCATTGACTCTAGATCCTACTAGGGTGCCCCCTCCCACGATTATCAGTTGAAAATCAATTTAGTCAGTATAATTTGAGCAGCTTTTAGAAAGGAGTATTTTAGAACAATGGGTACCAAATATCTGCCAAAAGTCTATGACAATTTCCCAAAAATACCTAGTCAAAAGGAAAGTGAACCCATGTGACAAGGGGTGACTTGAAACTCTGGATTGCTAGACCCATTGTCTCCCATTTGTGGGCTCCTCAAGAAGTTTCCCTTAAAACTGGCAAATTTGCACTCATCTTCCTTGGATCCTGATGTAGACACTGCTGTTAGCTGATATGAAGACATGGTGAGGGAATTTATGGGAAGGTCAAAGTCCTCTGTAGCAGTCTTTTCTTGGGCACTGTCCTTCCCCACCTCTAAGCAGTTCTTTTTCATGGAGTTTGGCCAAATGCCATGCTTATTCCAACCTTTTGAAAGAATCCAGTTCCAGCTTAGCTTTGTAATTTATATATGACTCCTGGGGCATGGCCAAGTTTCCTTGGACTATACAAAACACATTTCTTATTTAAAGGACATCTTTTGCCCTTAGGCTAAAGACTGATTGATTGATTGACTGAGTCACCTTATTTCCTAGTTAAAGTATTAATGCTAAAATGGGATGGAGAGGTTTTGAACCCACCATATCCTTACAAAAGAGTCTATTAAATAGAGTGGTGGAAAATAAAACTAGAATGGTAGATTGGGGCCAGATCACCAAGGGCCTTAAATTCCCAGCTAAGGATTCTGGGTTTTATTCAGTAGGCAAGGGGTGCCATTGCAGGCTTCTGAGTAGAGGGTTAATTAGGGCAAACATTGACATTTGAGAAATGAATAGGACCTACAAGAAACACCAGATTTTTTTAAGTGAGAAAAATGATATCTTCTGGATCTCTGTGATCTTCTTCTTCTTCTTCTCTTCCTCACAGGGCAATGAGGGTTAAGTGACTTGCCCAGACCTAGTAACTGTCAAGTGTCTGAGGCCAGATTTGAACTCAGGTCCTCCTGAATCCAGGGCTGGTGATTTATCCATTGCACCACCTAGCTGCCCTGTATCAACCCTTTTAATCTAGTACTAATATAGAATACAATTCTGTAAGTCATTAGTGATTCTTTTTAAATGGCACAAAATTAAAAGGAAATATTTTTTCAGATAACATGATTTTTTTTGGTTCTTTAATAAAAGTGTCAAATAATCTGGACCGTGTCCATTTTTTTTCTTCCAGACTCTTTCACTTGAACTGGAAAATCAAGATTTTACAGCATATAATGGATACCCTATATGCCAGGCTCTCATTCTAACACTAATTACTTTAGCACAGAACTCAATATAAGACAGGTTTGCCTTTGGGTCTTTCTGGTGACTGCAAGCATCATGACCTTGTTATAACCTCCCTTCATTTACAATCAAATCTCATCCCCTGGGCCCTGAGGCTCCAGTGCAATACTTGGTCTTTTGAAAGCATTAACACATCTTCTAAAATGTCTCAACCATGAATTCTTAGCATGCCCATGAGTAGGCAGGTGTTGCAATTCATATCACTGGAGGGAGTACCAACACCAAGAAAGTCATAAATCTATTGACTTATGCCACAGGACCAGCCTAACTTTTCTTTCTATCACATATCTTGCCATTGACATCCTTTAGTTACCTTGACTATCCTTCCCTGGTTATATGATGTAACCCCCTCACAAATCTCATTAATTTCTTCATATGATGCTATCTATTCAATAATCATTTTTAATTCTTTGGAATCTACTGTGTTCTATGTCTTGCTGCTATGCACTAAAAGTGGTAGAATGGTGGTATTTACAAGACAGGCCTTTGTTTCCATGGGAAGGTTTGGGTCACTAAAGAAACTTTGCAACTTCCTAAAGGCGAGCCAGGCTGCTTTTCTCCTCCAGTTAAGCTCTGGGTCCAACTTGTTGCCCATCTGTGCTGTGTGTCCTAATAAGTAAAGGCTTTCCAAATCTCCCTTAATTCTAGTGAAATTCTCTGTTAATTACCTCCAGTTTGTCATGTATGTAGCTTGTTTGTACATGGTTGTTCACACTTTGTCTTCCTCATTAGACTGTGAGCTTCTTGAAACCAGGGATTATCTTTTGCCTTTCTTTGTATTTCCATTGCTTAGAACAGTGCTTGGCACACAGTAGGCACTTAATAAATGTTTATCGACCTGCTGTGTGGAATCAGGTACTGAGGCTTGTCTTATTCTGTTGTCCTTCTAAAGAGTTTAACATTACTGCAAAGGCCTACTCAGATTAGACTCAGTTTTGCTAATCTGATGGAACTAAGGGAACTCTTGATGCCTCCAAATAAAGCAATGAAAGGCTTGTTCTGCTTGCTGGTATAATTATTGATTATCCATTGTCTGTGGGGTTTTTTAACCTTTCTCAGAATACTCTGGAGAATTTTGCTAATGGTTCCCCATTGAAAGTATCTATTAATTTTGTGAATAGTTTTATAGATTAATTATTCTCCCCAACTTCTTGATATAGTCACCCTCTACCACATATCCCATTGTTTGATTCTGTGCCTCCCATTTCCTGATTCTTCTTACCCCAAGATTACAAAAAGTCTTCTTTTGTTACACTTATTGAGAGATTTTTGTTGTCTAGACCAGACTTGAGTAGACTGGATTCTCTGATAAAGCTCTATGTATAAGTAATAAACGAAATATTCCATGGCACCCAGTCTTCATAGTACTGGTGGGTTATTTTTCCCACATCTAGACAATAGACAGTCTTCATCCACTTGGAGTTTTCTTTGTGGATGGTCAGAACAAACTCTTTTAAATGGTTTCTGTAGGTATATTGGTTGGTAGCTGCTGATATTTTCTCTATTATCTTTTTTGAGTATTAAGAAGTACTGAACATTTTTTTCTATGACATTTGTTATCTTCCCCTGGCATATTAGTCCCTTGATTCCTTCACAATTGTGTCTTCTCCATCACAGATATTCTCCATATTGGATACTTGGTCCAATAGAGCCACTTTCCCCAGCTTTGTTCTCCTCAGGGTCATTTGTACCTCCCCAACAAGCAAATCTGGGACTGTGATATTGGGGCAGAAGCTTGATTATCTTTAATGGTGAAAACAATTTGTCCTATGGATCTTTATAGATCTCTTTGATTTTCTTCCATTTTATCTTTCAATTCCTTTGGGATGATTTTGTTTACTTTGACCTCATGATAAGCTTTGGCAGGGCCAATCTTTTGCCTTTCTTTGTATCTCTAACACTTAGCATAGAGCCTGGCACACAGCAGGCACTTAAAAATGTTTGATGACTGATTTTAATAACCGTGCCCCTGCCTCTCATTACTTAATGAGATAGGACTGATTATAGCTGTCTATTATTATCCTTCACAATTAAAAAAAAATAAGTTTATGCTCTAAAATGGTACTGCCTTAGGCAGTCACTTCTCTCCACTTCCCAGGCAGGTCAAATGTTTTTTGATTAAGGCTTGTGTAGAAGTATTGACCATATCAGTGTCAACACTATATTTCTTGTCCATTTCCCAATTTTCATGCCAATTACTTACTCAAATCATTCAGATCAAGTTGTTTCCATTATATGCCACATCTTTTCCCCATTGTAATTTCTTCTTGAATATTAGCTTATTGAGGGCAAGGACTTTCCCTCTTAGCACAGTGCTACATTGTGGTTGTTCTGTCTTGTCTGACTCTTCTTGACCCTGTGGACCATAATGTCCATGGGGTTTTCTTGGCATAGATACTGGAGAGGTTTGCCAATTCCTTCTCCAGTGGATTAAAGCAAATAGAGGTTCAATGACTTACTTAGGGTCACACAGCTAGTGTCTGAGGCTAGATTCTATATACCTCCAGTCACTCTAATTCTCTTTTCCTAAATCACTTTTTACCACTTACTTCTTGACATTTTGACATTTTCCTACTTGTATTGAAGTTATGGAGTATCACACTGTATACTGATTTAATTTGGAAGGTCCCATTCAGTTCTGTGTAGAAATCCTTTACTTCCTCATGCTTAGAACATATATCTATGCACATATAAACATGCATAGGTTTATATGAATAAGTCTGCAATTTCATTGGTTTAGGAACCCTTGGTGATGGATAGAGCACCGGCCCTGGATTCAAGAGGACCTGAGTTCAAATCCGGCCTCAGACACTTGACACTTACTAGCTGTGTGACCCTGGGCAAGTCACTTAATCCCAATTGCCTCACCAAAAAAAAAAAAAACCCTTGGTGAGAAAACTTTTATCAGTATTGATTGGGAATTAATTGTTCCAGAACATATAGTCTTAGATACCTAGAGAAAACATTTATTAAGTGCTTACTGTGTGCCAGGGTGCTGGAAGGTTAAGTAGTGACTTTTCTTTCTTTCTTTTTTTTTTTTTGGTGAGGCATTTGGGGTTAAGTGACTTACCCAGGGTCACACAGCTAGTAAGTGTCAAGGGTCTGAGGCTGGATTTGAACTCAGGTCCTCGTTAATCCAGGGTCAGTGCTCTATCCACTGTATCATCTAGCTGCCCCAGTAGTGACTTTTCTATGGTCAGATAGCTAGAATGTATCAGAGGCATATCTTGAACCCAGGTATCCCAGATCCCAAGGTCAGCAGCTGTTTATTCACCATGACTCACTTGCCTAGGTGACTAGGTGGCATAATGGATAGAGTGCTGAATCTGGAGTCTGGAAGACCTAGGTTCAAATCTGATTTCAGACACTTACTAGTTATGTGACCCTGGGCAACTCACTGAAATTCTATCTGCCTTAGTTTCTTCAACTGTAAAATGGAGATAAGAGTAGCACTTACTTTTCAGGGTTGGTGTGAGAATCAAATAAGATAAAATCTGTAAAGCACTTAACACAATGCCTGACACACAGTAGATGCTTGATGAATATTTGTTTCCTTCTTCCTAAATACAAAGTTTGGCATTTGCCCTTAATTAGTTAGGAACTGGTTCACTGGGAGTCAATCTATTAATAGTTAATAATATAATTAATTAATCAAGCATATATAGCATTTTCCTCCTTTAAAAAACAGGCACCAGAAAATAATTTTTCTTTAGTCTTTGAAAAACTTACTTGGCCTTAGACATCTCGGGATCATAGTAGTAGCAATCTAGAATTGCATGTAAAATCAAAGTAAATATGAATGCCAAAGATATTTTTGATTACTCCATGAACCTGCAATAGAGTAATGTTTTACAGAACCATATGCTCTTTTACCTTGAAAGTTGTTGCTGATTCTGGGCTGGCAACCACCAAAGGTGAAATTAACACCATGCCAGAAAAATTATTTGGTCTCTCGGAAGCAGTTAGGATGGCAATGGCTCCTCCCTGCAACAAGAAGTTAACAGGCACCATGAGTTGCTCATCTGTTTTAGGCAACAGGCAATATTTCAAAGGGATGACATTCATGACACCTCTCCCCTAAATCACAGTGTTTACCAGAAGCACTGAATGAGGGACATTACCTTTCACTGGAAGCTGTGGAATGTTGGATAAACTAGGACTACAATTATTTTATTACAAACGTTTTTCTCTGGGTTTTCCAAGAGCAAACACTTCAGCGAGATATAAATAAAGTTCTTGCTTGTGGGCTGCAAGTTAAACAATAACACATTTACACTTCATTTCTAGCCCAAAGCTGGCATGGACCCAGTCAGGGTGGTGTGAGATTTTTAGTAATCAGATCAGAAAAGGGAGGTGCTTACATCGCTCGCTTAGTAAAGATCACAGAAGCTTAGTTCCCAAGGAAAACACTTGGTGAATTTCCTGCTACTTAAGGACCAATGCCCAGTTCGTCTGATGAAATGGAAAGAGGATTCCAAGGGGGCAGGCACTTGGTAATTGGCACAGGATTTTAAAGTGTAATGTACATTTATAACGTGTCAAGGGCTTTCCACTGGTCCAAAGGTCTCCTTGGATCAAATCTGAAAAGTTCCTACAAATGGTCCCTTTATTTCTAGCTCCTACTTCTACTGGGCAACTCCACAATGCCCAGATTAAAAACAATTGCTACATTTAATCTTCTCTTTATAATCAAGATACTTTTCCTTTTTGGTCTGGAGTGATCAGAAAGTATTATCTGATTACAACTCGAGAGTCCTGGTGACTTAGTGGAACCAAACTGTTTTGTTTTTTTTAATGATCTGATTATTCCCAAACAACCAAATCCTACCAGCTCAATGGATACTTGCTGGCAACCTTGTCTGCAGTTTCTGCACTCGAGATAAATAAGCCAGACATTAAAATCCTCTCCTCCTTCCATAGCCAGGACTCTGGGCTCCAGGGCTGTGAATCTGGCACTGACTTACAAGCATTAAACTCTCTGGGAACACAGAATACTAAGGATACAAAGAGAGCTGTACAAGCCAGGAGGAGAGAATTTTGGGCAAGGAGGCGAGGCCTCTCCCTTTCTACTTCATTCTTCAATCCATTTTGTTTTTTCATACAAGGCTATTGGAACCTAGATGCTCCTAGGAGCACAAAACCATACATTCCGAGTCGAGAGGAGGCATACAAGCCATCTAGTCTCTTATTTTATAGATGAGGAAACTGGCATCTAGGGAGGTTAATTGACTTTCTCCTAGTGACAAAGGATTTGGATTTAGGTACCCTGACTGCAAGTTCAACATTCTTAATCCCTATCCCTAATCTTTTCTTAATCCTTATGCCTTGCTGGAGAAAAGAATAGCTATTATATATTGTGAGATAACATATATAAAGCACTTTGTGAAGCCTAAAAACTCTATACTATCTCTCCATCCATCCATCATCTATGTATGTATGTATTCATCCATCCATCCATCCATCCATCCATCCATCCATCCATCCATCCATCCATCCATCCAACCATCCAGCCATCCAGCCATCCAGCCATCTATCCATCCAGCCATCCATCCAACCATCTATCCATCCATCCATCCATCCATCCATCCATCCATCCATCCATCCATCCATCCATCCATCCATCCATCCATCCCATCTATCTGTCCATCCATCCATCCATCCATCCATCTATCACCACCACCACCACCATTATGATCTCAGAAACAGCTTACCATGGAATGCCCAAGAAGGAAGATGGGAAGCCCAGGGTGATCTTTCAGCATGAAATCCACATGCTGGAGCACATCTCTGACGAAAACATGGAAATCAGACACGATCATCCTCTCGCCTTCGCTCTGCCCATGGCCAACTAAAAAGAAAGGGAATAAAATGGAACACAACTGAGTCCCATGAAATTTTGTGGAAAGCATAGCAGCCTTGCTGCTGACTGTGGTGGGAACTGAGTTCTCTGATGGTTTCCTCACTGAATAATATCAGTTGAATAATAATACCAATGAGGAAGCAAAGAAGAAGTTCAAGAGTTTCTTGAAAATACTGTATTGCTGATACAATGTAAAGAGAAAAATGGATTATAGTGTGAACAAAGCATTCTTATCTTAATACATTAAGGATTTATGGTTCTGTGGATGTAGGCATCTCTTCCACCAATACAAGTGAAAAACCCTTTAGGCCTTAGGAGGTGGTTATAGGATCTTAGATCTAGGGAAGAAAAGAAGGAAGGAGGGAAGGAAGGAAGGAAGGAAGCATTTATTAAGTGCCTAACTGTGCCAGATACTTTACAAATATTATCTCATTTAATCTTGACAACAACCTTAGGAGTTAGGTGCTATTATGATGCTCATTTTACATTTGAGGAAACTGAGGTAGATAGCAATTAAGTGACTTGCCCAGGATCACACAGCTAGTTAGTGTTTGAGGCTAGATTTGAATTCAGGTCTTCCTGTCTCCAGGCCCAACATTCTATCCACTGCAGCACCCAGCTGCCTAGGGACCTTTGAAGCCATCTATTCCAACCCCGTCATTTAAACAGATGAAGAAATGAAGTCTACAAAGATGAGGCAACTTGCCCAAGGTCACCCAAGTAGCAGGCTAAAGAGACAGGATTTGAACCTGTGTCCTCCGATTCCCAAACCAGTACTCCTTCTTTTCTTTTCCTTCCTTCCTTCCTTCTCCTTCCTTCCTTCCTTCCTTCCTTCCTTCCTTCCTTCCTTCCTTCCTTCCTTCCTTCCTTCCTTCCTTCCTTCCTTCCTTCCTTCCTTCCTTCCCTCCTTCCTTTCCTCCTTCCTTCCCTCCCTCCCTTTCTCTTTCTTTCTTTCAACAATCAGAGTTACACGGCTTGTCCAGGGTCACACAGCTAGTAAGTGTCTGAGGCTGGATTTGAACTCAGGTCTTTACTGCAGTGATCTATCTACTGTGCCACTTAGTTGTCCCAACCAGTGCTCTTTCAACAATCTCATGCTGCCTCCCAGAGACACTGGTCTTGGAGAGTTCTGGCTAAAGATTTCATCACTCAGTGGACAACCTGATATTGAAACTCTCTGAGTTTAGCTAATCTTGTCCTCAGGAGACAGGCATCAAGTTCACATTCAATGCCTTTGCAGAGTGGCATAGCCTTCAGCAACCTAAGGTTACCTTCCTATCAAAGTGAGACAAGCAGAATGTGGTTTTGGTTATAACAAAAACAACAACAACAACAACAATAAAACATAGTATAGTGGATAAAGAGTTGGTCTTGGAGGAAGGAAGAACTGGGTTCCAATTCTACCTCTAACATGTACTGGCTTTGTAACTGGACTCTTAGTGTCCGGAGCAACTCACTAAGACTAGAAATTGTAGAGAAAATGCCAGTCTTCATTGTTAGCAGGAGGGCCTCCCCAGGAACTCTCTTCCAGTGAAATCACAAGCATGGTACAACATAATAGCAATATCAAGGTCTCCTATGTAAGTCCTAGTTTTCCACCACACTGTGGCACAGTGAAGACCCCAGGTCACCTGAAAAGTTCTACCAAAGAAACACAAACTCTGACAGGTCCTAGCGAGCTGCAAAGGTTTTGAGTAATGGCCAAGCAATAAACAGTGGACATGTGATTTGGGGCTCAGAATACAAATCAGGAATAAGCTCAAGAAAGCGAATTATCCAGACATGGCCAATCATGAAGCATTTGATAGGATGATGGAGTAATGGTTTTTTTGAAGTGCTAGGCTGATGGTAATGATGATGATAACAATAATAATGCTTAAAATTACCTTGAATCTTTCCCTTTGCTTACTCCCAATAGTCCTGTTAGGATATTAACCTCTCACCAGGAGAGGACTCAGTTCTGCCTGCTCACTGGGCAGCTTTAGATGAAGATAAATGAATGAATGAATTAATGAATGAATGAATCAAATAAATAAACACATATCAAAGCATATATACACACATATATGCTTTAATAGTTATATATGTACATATGTATGTGTGCGTATGTATGTGTGTCTGTATATATATATATATATACATTTGCCTTTTATAAAAAGCACATATATAAAAGTGCACATTTGTTTGTTTGTTTGTTGTGCACATTTTTTAAAAAGGCAAGTGTGTTTGAGAAAAGTCTTCCCAAGGAAGTGGGCATAAAACTAGGCTACCCTCTGTCCTACTCAGAGGTTTCTTTTTTTTGTTTGTTTTAATGTCACATATTTGTGCTGTTTTTTCCTCTTTGTCATCTCCCTCTTTTCCCTCTACTCTCCCCCCTTTGATGTACATTAGTTGCTATAGAAACAATGAGGCTGCGGCTGCCTCCCGGTGCCACTGGAGAAAGCCAGTTGATAGGATGGTTTGAAAACTGAAATATGCGAATGGAGAGAATGCTTTTTGGTGAACAGGGGCAACATCTGGGAGAAATCATCCCTTTCTTCGGAATCATTCATTCAAAGATCTTAGAGGGTTATTAACTAATACACATGACATCCCTGGAGGGAGGAATTACTTTTATCATTCTTATTTGCAGAAAAATAAATAAACCACATGAAGGGTTAAAAGATATTTCTAGCCCAGGGGGGTTCTCTGTGTAGACTCTGTATAAACCTCTCTCTCTCTCTCTCTCTCTCTCTCTCTCTCTCTCTCTCTCTCTCTCTCTCTCTCTCTCTAGTATTTCAATATATTCTGTTTCCACTGTAATAGTATGTATTTTATTTTAAGCCTTTAAAAACAATGCTCACTAGACTGCTAGATAGGTTCATGACACAAATTGGGTTAAGAACCTCTGCTCTGGAACAGTGGGTTGGGAGGTGGGAGAGGAAACATTTTCATTCTCTTATAGTTGTTCTTATATACACATATAGACACCTTGTTTCTTATCATGTAAACTAAATCTAACCCATATAACCCATAAATGTTAAAACCCAGAAGAGGTCTCACAAATCGTTTAATCCAAATTCACCATTTTACAGATTAGGAAACTGAGACCCAGAGAGAAGAAGTGATTTGCCCCAAGTCACAAGCTTAATAGACCATGGTAGAGACAGAATTTAGGATCATAGGATTAAAAACTAGACAGAACTTTATAGATTATGTTGTCAAACATCCTCATTTTTTAGATGAAGAGACTAAAATCTAGAGAGGGGATATTACTTGCATAAGGGCACATAGTTAGTAACTGACTGAGCCATGATTTGAACCCAGGTCTTTGAGTCCAGACCCAGTGGTCTTTCCACTAAAGCTAACATTAGTTCAACATAAGCAAGGGGAAACCTTCTGCACATTGTTTTAAATAACTACCAATTTAGCACTATCATAAGTCTTAGATCAAATTTTGTTGGTCCTACCCTCTCAGTCAGCCTCAAAGTCTGAGTACCAAAAAATAACTTTCTTTTTAAAATTTTATTTATTTTTATTCTGAACTTAACAAATACCAATTTAAATAAGCATTTCCATATATGTTGTAGAACAGAAGGGGAAGATTGCACATGAAACTGTGAATCTCTTTTATAGAGAACTTGCTTTTCTTTTTAAGTACATGATTAATTCAATATGTCATTTGCAAAGCTGTCCTGCTCATCTGTGATTCCTTCCTTCCATTCTCTTCTCTTTTTTTGGGGGGGGGGAGTGGGGGTAAGGAGAATGCTATTCCTTGCCTCTCTCTAACCTCCCAACTTTCATTAAAAATAAAAACAAAACCCTTGCAATAAAATTTCATAGTCAAGTAAAACAAAATCCCATATTAATCATGTTCAGTATGTTTCACTCTGCGCTGTGAATCTTTTACCACTCTATTGGGAGGTAGGTAGCATGTTTCAAAGTTGGCCTTTTCACTGATTAGCATTCCTGAGTCTTCCAAAGTTATTTGTCTTTACAATGCTGTCATTGTATAAATTGTGTTCCTGGTTCTATTCATTTTACTCTGCATTGCTTAATGCAATATAGTGCATATATCTTAAGCTCTGATATTATTTTCATTGTCTGTGATGCTTTTAAGCATAATGTAGTTTCTCTATTTATCTTTTTAAATCAAGTCTATTTTTACTGTTACCTTGTGTGAGAACATGATTACTATCCTTTTTTTAGTTCAGCTAAAGCATAATAGATTTTGCTCCAGCCCTTTATTTTAACTCTGTGTGAATCTTTGCATTTCAAGTATATTTTTATTAACATAATCCTCTATTGTTTTATGGGTGAGTTCATTCCATTCACATTCATGGTCATGATGGTTAATTGTGTATTTCCTTCCATCTTATTCTCTTACACTTTTCCCTCTATTTGCCCCACCTTTTGCAGATTGGCAACTCATCTTCATTCTGGAGCCTGGGGCACTAAGACACATGTGGCTTTTCTACTATTACACAGGTAGTCCTTGTATCCAGGTCTTCTTGAGACCTTACCCATTATACCACACTGCCTCTCAAAAAGGATGGCAGTGAAGTGAAAAGATAGCTCCCATGGTTTGCTTCTCACCATGTTCCTTTCCATCTAAAGCTACCTCATGCCTGAAGTGGAATTCTTGATGAATTCAACTAGGCATTTCACACTGAGACTAATTTGCACTTATCATATGGTTTTACACTTTTGGCAGATCAGCTGATGTGACAATTGGTGGTACCATTTTGTAGTTTTAATACATATTTAAAGAAAATAGAACCATAGAAGCTTTTAGCAAAGTGTCTAGCACACAGTAGGTCCTCAATCAATATTTTTTGATTGATGGATTCAATAAATGAATGAAAGCACAAAGAATAAACAGATCTGCTTCAGAACGAAACATCACCTTTCCTTCTTCTTCTTTCCCAAATCATTATTTTGGCATCCTCTGACATTAAATTGGAGCTCATCAGGATAAGGGCTCAGTTTCCTTGTCTTTAAAACAAGGAAGAGGTATGTTGAGGGGAACTAGATGATCCACGAGGTCCTTTCCAGCTCTAAAGCCTTTGGTCATACATAGCACTATGGATTTAGATCTGGAAGGAACCTCAGAGGCATCTATCTAGTCCAGCCCCTTCACTTTACAGATCAGGAAACTGAGACCCAGGACCAACCTTGTCATTTCTGTCTTCATAACATCTTGTCGCTCCAATCACACAGTCACTACCCTCATTCTCTCATATAACATCCCCCATTCCTATGCCTTTGGACTGGTTGTCCCCCCATGCCTGCAATGCTTTCTCTCCTTATCTTCACCTGCTGGCTTTGCTGGCTTCCTTCAAGACTCAGCTTAAATCCTATCATCTGCAAGAGGATTTTCCAGGTGTTCCCCTCCCCAATACGACAAACTCTCTGACATTACCTCCCATTTACACTATATATTGCATCTTCTCTCTCCAATTAGAATGTGAGCTCCTCCAGGTTAAGAGCCATGTTTTTGTCTTTCCATCTATCTCCAGTAAATAGTATAGGACCTGCACATAGTGAGCACTTAATAAATTTCCTGTTGACTAACTAACGCAATAGGAGCTTACTCATTGATTGATGACCAGGTGCTCTCTTTTTGTTTGTTTGTTTGTTTTTGCAGGACAACGAAGGTTAAGTCACTTGCCCAGGGTCACACAGCTAGTAAGTGTCAAGTGTTTGAGGTTGGATTTGAACTCAGGTACTCCTGAATCTAGGGCCGGTGCTTTATCCACTGTACCACCTAGCTGCCCTCGACTAAGTGCTCTCTTTCAGTAGCCTGACTTATCTTGATCAATGTTCTCCTTTGTTTGTTCAACAAACTTCCTAGTTTCAAGACTTTTATTCTTGCTAGGGAGTTAAAAAGCAAAATGGGGACTGAGTAGCTCATCCTTCTGTCACCTGATAGTGACACCTTCCCTGTGGAGTAGTCCTACCCCATTCATGATCCTTTTAGCTACATAGTTGAAAACTACCCTTTCTTTGTAGTTTTTAGAACTATCAGGGAGCTTCAGCTCATTATGGGTTTTAACCTTTCCGACATTCTTTCAGACTAGTGTTGGCTTTATATTTATCCTTGTATGTACATGGTCTCTTCCTCATAGTTACACATTTGTTTAAAGCCTAACCTCTGACACATCTCTGTGTAGCTATATTCATTTCTTTAGATACTTCTCCTTTTCGATTGGAATAGAATTTCTCTGCTCAGATTCTCCCACGTGAGCCACATTCCCACTGAGAGATTCTGGTTATAGGGTCATACCTATTTTTTTCTTTGACCTTTTAGAAATATACCTTTCTAAAACCAAAGTTATAGCCCCAATTATTCCCAGCATTCTTTTTGTTTTTGTTTTGGTTTTGGTTTTTGCTAGGCAATGAGGGTTAAGTGACTTGCCCAGGGTCACACAGCTAGTAAGTGTCAAGTGTCCGAGGCCGGATTTGAACTCAGGTACTCCTGAATCCAGGGCTGGCACTTTATCCACTGCACCACCTAGCTGCCCCTATTCCCAGCATTCTTTTTTTTTTTTTTTTTTGGTGAGGCAATTGGGGTTAAGTGACTTGCCCATGGTCACATAGCTAGTAAGTGTTAAGTGTCTGAGGCCGGATTTGAACTCAGGTACTCCTGACTCCAGGGCCAGTGCTCTATCCACTGCACCATCTAGCTGCCCCTATTCCCAGCATTCTTAATGAAATCCCTTGCTTCTCTTACTACTCAGCTCAAATGTCACATTCCATAGGAAGTCTTTCCAAGTCCTCCAGGTGCCAAACCTTGAATGTTTTTTTTTAATTAAAAAAATTTAAAAATATTCAGTTTCAAATTCTCTCCTTCCTTCCATTCCTCCCCAATCCATGAAGAAGGCAAGAAATATAATACCCATTATACATATGAAGTAATATAAAATGTATTTTTGCATTAGCCATGTCTCTAAGGTTATTTTCCAGCTACCGTGTATTTACCTTATATGTGCCTATTTATTTACATGTTGTCTTCCCATTAGTCTGTGAGGTCCTTGAGGGCAGAGATTGTTGTTATGGTCAGATTTCTATTTTGTTTCATTTGCCATTCTTGGTATCCTTTACACGGGGAAAGCCCAGGACCTGGCACACAGTAAGTCCTTAAATAGATGACAGTATGGTCATATTCTCCCAAGATGGCTGTCACTTCCATGTCCCCAAATCTATTCATCCCAGCTGGCCAGAGGCAATTTTAGAGTGGCAGTTCCCTGAATAGGATAATTCCCTGAATGAGAATCATTTAGCGTCATCCCTTCATTTCACAGAAGAAGCAAGTGAGATCTACAGAGATGGAGTGCCTACCCCACATTCACACAGGTGGCAAAGAGAAGAGCCTAGATGCTAACACTGTGCTAACACAGTGCTCTTTTCTCTATGCCATAAAGTCACAGTGGCTTCCTCTGTCTTCTGAAAGATAAAATTGTGAACAAAGCAAGTATCAGATATTGTGCTTTGAACAAATGATATTTCCAGCAGAGTTCAGGGATGTTGAAACTTCCTATCACTACTATATGCTCCCCCTGCACCTATTTTGTCAACTGTACTATAAAAGAATCACCCATCCCTTCCATCTGGCCAGGTGATCTCTATTTATACTTCTCTGGCAATATTCCATCTGTTTCTCTCTCCTTTAACCCTAATCCAAATTCTTTTTTTTTTTTAACCATCAGTCAGATGCTCAAATTTCCAAATAGTTCTCTGCCATCTCTCATTCCATTAGATTTATTTCTATGGGACAAAGGAACACCCCTCCAGGCACACATTCTTTCCTCCCAAGTGTCAATAATACCTAGAAAATCAGATTTATCTTATCTACTTGGGTGGCCATCTCAATTCTCACCCCTTTAATTCATACTCAAGTTTTTGATCAAGATAAAAAATTAATTAATATTTTTAAAGGTTCTGCTCTTTGAACTTTGTTCAACCCCCTCACACCAGAATAAATCAATGGCATAATTATCGGCTCCTTACAAGGCTGTTTATTCATTTCAGTTGAATGGACAATTCTTTTCCTCTTTATTTCAAGAGGGATTTTTTTCCCTTCAGGGTGAAGGGCCACTGAAGAAAGCAAAGCTACAGCAGATGGGGTCAGAACTGACTGGAACTTGGGCTTCAAATTTCATTGGGGAAATCTGGTTTTAAGAAGGAAGAACCTTCTTGTTGGCTACATTGATTATTGGGTCCTGTATGCTCACTGGGACTCACATGACGACTGAGAAACCTCCAGAAAGAAAGGCAGGAGAGAAGAATCTTGTGCAATACTGAAGGGGAATCTGAATGTAAGGGAGAGTCCCGGACTGCCTGACCTGCAGAACTTTGAGGGGGAACAATGCAGGAACAGAATCTGGACAAATAAGGAAATAACCTCTCAAGTTGAAAGTGAAATTACAAGTTTTCATGAGGTCATGAGGCCATGTTCTAGCTATCCCTGTAGGGTCACAGGGTTCAATTTGATCTCAGTGCCAGCAAGAAATGAGATATTCCAACCTGACATTCAAAGTGGGAATCAAAGGGGGAAATTCTCCATCCTTACCAACGCCTCAATTAACTCATATGGCCAAGTAAGAATTGCTCAAAAAGAAAGCCCACTTAAGGGACACATTAATTATGTTAGAAGAGGCTGTCAGCAAGATGGGAATCACACATAGTGCTGTCATGGCAGATTTAATAAACTGAAGAGAAAGGAAAGGAACTCATTTTTTATTCCCTGCAGGATCTTTGGGAGAATCGGAGGCATAGAGTTTCTCTGTTTTTAGCAGGTGCTCCCAGAATCACAGAAAGTTAGAGCTGGAAGGGTTTTAATTCAATCTCCTTGTTTCCTAGGGGCAAAAACTGAGGGCCAGAAACAGGAAGTAAATCATTCCGGATCATACAGTAAGAAAGTAGCTGTAGGGAATTGGACTCAAGGTCTCCCAGTGCCAAGGCTTGTTCTCAATATACCACATCAGGGGGCAGCTAGGTGGCGCAGTGGATAAAGCACCAGCCCTGGATTCAGGAGCACCTGAGTTCAAATCCGGCCTCAGACACTTGACACTTACTAGCTGTGTGACCCTGGGGCAAATCACTTAACCCCCTTTGTCCCACAGAAAACCCCAAACCAAATTAAAACATACATATACATACATATATATATGTATATATATATATATATATATATATATATATATATATATATATATATATATCACATCACAAGTAGCTCAGAGGGTCAAATGATGATTTCAAGGAATGAGAGAAATCAGATGGTAACCTCCGTGAGGGCAGGTACTATGTGTCTTCTGAATTTTGTATCTCCCCCAGTACTTGCCACAGAAGTCTCAAACTTATCTTAACAATCAAGGATCTGTAATTTAGGCAATGTGGGTGCTCTGGGCTAATAAAGGCAGCAATCTCTCTACATTTTAGTAAATGGTCTTCAGGAAGTGCTATAGCCAAAATATAGCAGTCCCCTTGGGACCACTCAGGTGACAACTGTCTCTAAACTTAGCTAGGCTTACTCTCAGGGATCAGACACACTGTCTATTACCAGGCAGACCCAAAGTCTTTCTAGCTTGGTAGCACCCACCACAGCTTAATCCACTAGCTTTGCCTTGCCCATGACATAATGGGGCATCAGAGGAAGATAGGGGAGGGGAAGGGAAGACTATGTACACAGTAGGTGTTTAATAAATAAATGTCTGTTTTCATAATTAAAGTGTTTATCGAAGTCTATAGAAACACCCTGGAGGCACTTTATTTGCCAGTCTTTACTTACTTTTAAAAAAAATAAGTAAAAGTATTTTATTATTTTCCAGTTATATATAAAGATAGTTTTCAACATTCGTTTTCATAGGATTTTTAGTTCCAAATTTTTCTCCCACCCTCCCTTCCCTCCCTCCTCCCCAAAATGGAAAGCAGTCTGATATAGGTTATATATGTATAATCACATTAAACATATTTCTGCTGCATTAGTCATCTTGTGAAAGAAGAATCAGAGCACAAGGGAAAAACCTCAAAACAGAAGGAAAAAAAACCCAGCCCCCAAATAGAAACAGTATGGTTCAATCTACATTCATAATCCACAGTTCTTTTTTTCTGGATGTTGAGAACATTTTCTATCATGAATTCTTTGAAACTGTTTTGAATCATTGCACTGCTGAGAAGAGCCAAGTCTATCACAGTTGATCATCACACAATGTTGCTGTTACTGTGTACAATGTTCTCCTGGTTTTGCTCCTCTCAGTCAGCATCAGTTCATGTAAGTCCTTCCAGGTTTTTCTGAACTCCTCCTGCTCACCGTTTCTTACAACACAATAGTATTCCATTACATTCATATACCACAACTTGTTTAGCCATTCCCCACTTGATGGGCACTCCCTCAATTTCCAATTCTTTGCCATCACAAAGAGAGCTGCTATAAATATTTTTGTACATGTGGGTCCTTTTCCCTCTTCTATGATCCCTTTGAGATACAGACCTAGCAGTGGTACAAATGGGTTAAAGGATATGAACAGGCAGTTTTCTGATGAAGAAATCAAAGCTATCTATTGCCATATGAAAAAATAATCTAGATCACTATTGATCAGAGAAATACAAATTACAACAACTCTGAGGTACCACCTTACACCTGATTGTCTAATATGACAAAAAAGGAAAATAATAAATGTTGGAGAAGCTGTAGGAAAAATTGGAACACTAATGCATTGTTGGTAGAGCTGTGAACTGATCCAACCATTCTGGAGAGCAATTTGGAACTATGCCCAAAGGGCTACGGGACTGTCCAATCTTTACTTTCAAGAAGGGACAATTAACTAGTGCAGTGGATAGAGTGCTGGGTCTGGAGTCAGGAAGACTCATCTTCCTGAGTTCAAATCTGGTTTTAGATAACTGGGTGACCCTGGACAAGTCACTTCACCCTGTTTGCCTCAGTTTTCTCATCTGTAAAATGAGTTGGAGAAGGAAATGGCAAACCACTCTGGTATCTCTTCCAAGAAAACCCCAAATGGGATCACAGAGAGTTAGACACAACTAAAATGATTGAATGACAACTTTCAAGAAAGCTTTCCTCGGAGTCTATATAATCTCTTTCAGGTTCTTCTTTCAGTGCTCCTGTCTTGGAATTTTCCAACGAAAAGAAATCTATAATAGGCAAATTACCATCTCATCCAATCCCTTATTTGATTAGTTTATTTCCCCTTTAGTCTCCTCAAATAAGTGAGCACTGGATAGAAAAGGGTTTGGGGCGTACAATTCTGGTTTGGAGTTATCAACAAGCATTTATTAGGCTCCTGTTGTGTACCAGCCTCTATGCTCTCTCAGAGACTCTATAGAGAGAGTAAGCTTCTTGAAGGCAGGGGTCGTTTCATTTTTGTCTTTGTATCTTCATTGCCTGGCATGTAGTAGACTTGCTAATTGGCTGATTGATGGTAGTACAATTACCCCTCTGTAAAAACTGGAAGCAACATGGTGCTGTGGAAAGAATGCTAGACCTGACGTCAGAACTCTCTGGCTCCAACACTTACTGCTTGTTCAACCCTGGACAAACCACTTCTCTTCTGTAGTCCTCCATTTCCTCACCTGTGAAATGGATATATTGATACATGACCAATCTTTCAAGGCTCTTTTAAAGGGAAAATGTTTGGAAAATCATCAAATTCCACTTGGGATGTGAGCTCTTCTTTTCATTCAATACCATTGGACTACTTCTGCAGGAGAGTTTGGGCCACCTGCTTGTAGAATTCAACCAGATTTCAGTTGCTGCCTTTGTTTGAAGGGCTTGTTTCTGAGCCCACTAATGAACACATTGGTATAGTTTGCCAGGACCTTTCACCTCCACTGGCATAGATCTAATTCTGAAGTGAGCGCCTGAGTTTCTGCCTTGCATTCCTGAGTAGATCACTTCATTCTGGGTATTGCATTTCCAATGACAAGGATGGAGTAGGTTCGTTGGAGTTAGTCTTTCATTACGGTCGCTTCATTTTGAAATGTGTTTGAATGAAGCTTCCTTTTATCCCCAGATTTTTGGCAGGGAAAACCCGCATCTATGGGCAAAGGGATAAGGGGCTAAGACAACAGGAGAACAACACTGACTGGGACTCTGGCCCAGTGGGGAAGTGTTCATTCCTCTGGGGGTGGGGGATATTTATCTGCTCACATGAAGCTAGTGAGTGCTGTGTGCATATGAACCACATTGGAATCCAGCTCTCTCATATTGTCTTATTTTCCTAATCTTCTATAGGAGAGCACCACTTGCATCACCCATTATTACTCCAAACAAAATAAAATATCTAAAGCAGGGACTAGATTGCTCCATGACAATATCTCCTCCTTCTTAAACCTCCCCATCATCACTGTTTCTAATAGTTAGGATAAAGGTGGGTAGCAGAAATGTGAAAGTTCAGGGAGTGTTGGGTGTATTGAGTGGCTGCAGCATTGAATGTATGATGAGAAGTAGTGTGAGACAAGGCTAGAGAGATTGGATAGCCTTACATTGTGGAGGGTTTTGCTCTTCCTCTCCCAGGCAGATCTAGAATACTTCAATAGTCTCTTGGACTTTGGGGTGGGGGGTACAGGGAAGCAGTAGAGCAGAAAGAATCTGTACTGGAATCTTCAGACAGATGTGCAGATGATACAAAGCTAGGAAGGGATAGCCAACAGACTGGTTGGCAAAATCAGGACAGAGAAGATCCTGATAGGGTAGAGCACTGGACCAACTCTAGCAAAACAAAATGGAATACTTCAGTAGTGATCAATGTAACCTATACGTGGGTTTCGACAATCAACTTCACAGGCTCATGATGGGGGAGGCAATGGCCTGACTGTTGTTTCTAGGGGGAAATCTGGGATTTTTAGTGGATCACAAGCTCAATAGAGATCAATAGTGTGATATGATCTCCAAGAAAGCTCATGAAAACTTGGACTGTATCAAGAAGTGTGTGCAGCATTGTTGGCAGTTTTAGGGGCCACCTTTAAGGAAAGTCATTGGCATACTGGACTCCATTTAAAGTAAGGCAACCAGGATGATGAGGGGGCTGAAGACCATTGCATATGAGGTAACATGAAAGGGACGAAGGATGTTTAGCCTGGAGAAAAGAAGATTGGGAAGGGGGGTAGGGAGAACATAATCCCTGGAAGTATCTTTTTTTTTTTTTTTTTTTGGTGAGGCAATTGGGGTTAAGTGACTTGCCCAGGGTCACACAGCCAGTAAGTGTTAAGTGTCTGAGGTCAGATTTGAACTCAGGTCCTCCTGACTCCAGGACGGGTGCTCTATCCACTGCGCCATCTAGCTGCCCCTCTTGAAGTATCTTAATGGTTGTCTTGTAAAAAGGCTAAACTTGTTTTTATAGCTTAGATAGAACTTGTTTTTATAGCAGATAGAACCCTAGTCCTGGAGTCAGGATGGTGAGTTCAAATCTAGCCTCAATCACTAATGAGCTGTGTGACCCTGTGCACATCATTTAATCTCTGCCTCAGTTTTTTCAACTGTAAAAAGATCATAACAGCACCTACCTCACAGGTTTGTTGGGAGGATCAAATAAGATATCATTAGCAAAACACTTAGCAAAGTGCTGGTATGTGGTAGGCACTTAATAAATTCGTGTTTGTTTTTTGCTTAGATCCAGAGTCCAAAACTAGGAACAATGGGTGGCCAGGGGGTGGGGTGGGGGGGATAGAATTCAGCTTGTTAAGTTTCTAACAATTAGAATAGATGTACAGATGTGGGGAACCATGGGGAGTGTTTGGGGCTCAGAGTGACTGAAGCATTGAATATGTGTGATGGGGAGTAGTGGGAGATAAGACTAGAAAGACAGTATGACATTCCTTTGTGGAGGGCTTTTGAAGGCCAAAGGTGTCTGAATTTTACTTAGGAGGCAGAAGGGAGTGCTATAAGAGGTTGTTGAGCAGAGAGGTGATAAGGCCAGATCTCAGTAGAAGGGGAATTCTAGGAGAAAAGAATCAGCTGAGTAGGAGCTTGGGCAAAGAAGTGAGTGATCCGCTTCCTTGGGAGACTGAAGGGATTCATCCAAATGGCTCAGCATGACCTAAGGGTAAAAGCAGAATGGGACCAGCAAGCTGGGCTCAGGTAATTAAGCAGAGCAATCCAGGATCCAGGGATCTCTTAAGATCATACAATTGCCTTCTTCACTGGAAGTGCAAGGTCCACAGACAAAGGACAGGGCAGCTTACAAAGTGAATTTTGAGTGAGAAAAAAATATTATTTCCCAACTCAAAGAAAGATCGAAAGCAGAATTTGTTTGGGATGTGTGGTGACACATTACTGGCTGCTCTTACTCAGTTATTTGGAATAAAAGTACTAGTTGAAAAGAATGGGTCAAATGGTAAATAAAGTTCACTTTGGAATCGCACGCATGAGGGGGGTGAGTGGCATTTAGTCTGGGTTGTTTGGAAGCTGCACATCCTGAGCCTGCCTTTGTTGAACATGCTTTTAGATGGAAAGTTCACATTTCTCTTCATTAGGTAGTGACATTGCAGCAAGCTGAGCTCTTTCTCTGCTCTGGCACATGAATTCCTTCTAGGAAAAATGAAACCCTCCGATTTGGGAAAGCACTCCTTGTTGTTTACACAATTCTTCTTCATGTTTATTTTGTCTATAGCCTGTGTTTACTCATTGGGGAGATAGCTCCCCCCCAAAAAAAACCCATAAGCTTTTTGAGGGCAGGCACTGTCAATGTAAAGACAACGGCATAGGGTTATTGATTGGTATAAACTGGCTTTCCTTGATTAGAACCAGAGGGCTCTAATGGAAAGAGCTTGGGATTTGGGATGAGATGACGGGCTGGAATCCCAGCTCTGCTATTTTTGTGTGTCTTTGAGCAGTTCATTTAACCCTCTCTTGGCTTCAGTTTTCTTCATCTGTCACATGAATAGGTTGGGCTGGATGACACTGGAAGTCCCTCTGGGCTCTAAGTCTAAGGTCCCCAAAGCCTGTGAATTTCATCTTTCTAGGCCGCCTCCTCTGAAAACAAAGGGTGGTGGGTGGATGATATCTGATGTCTTCTAGCTCTCAACCCCTAGGATCCTCCCTTTCAGAAAACTTTACAGATTCATTGCTTAACTGATTGTCTCTGGGGAAACCTGACCCCAGCCTGGAGGATAATTCTAACTCTTGGCTGAAAAGGAGATTTTTCCTCCTACTTTTGGCAACAGCTTAAAAAAATAGCTCATTGGCCAGCAATCTAGAGGTAACATCGTGTGCTGTAGTGCAGAGGGGAAGAGGCTAGAGTTCAGAGGCAGCAGACTTGGGTTTGGAGACCAGCTCCGATACTTAGGAGCTGTGTGACTATGGACAAGTCACTTAAATTCTCTACGCCTCAGTTTTCTTATCTGTAAAATATGACAACATATATGCTTTTTTGGAGGGTAGCTAACAAGAAAAGTGTTTTGTCGATTGTAATGAACAGTATTGCTGTGAGTTGTTATTACAATCTAAAAACAAACTTTTCCATGTAAAGAGGAGGCAAAGTCATACCAAGCAGAAAGTCAAATTGAAAAACCTGTGCTGGGGCCCTCAGTTTTAATCATGGGGGGGTGGGGGGGTTGGGGGGGCAGCTAGGTGTCGCAGAGGATAGAGCACCAGCCCTGGAGTCAGAAGGACCTGAGTTCAAATTCGGCCTCAGACACTTGACACTTACTAGCTGTGTGACCTTGGGCAAGTCACTTAACCCCAATTGCCTCACCCCCCCCAAAAAAGCTTTAATCATGCTGACATCCATTTCCAGAAAAACCCAAATCCTTGTGTGTTGAAGCAAATAAATGAAAGCTCAAGACAGACTCTCATTCCTCTTCTCGGTCCCATCTGCTGCAGAAGGCACATTGGGCATGTAGTAGATAGCCGGGGCACACCTGGGTGATTTGGGACAATTCCTGGGCCTCTGACCTAGGTTTATTTCTTTATACCCAGGAAACCTTGGAGGAGGCTTGCTTGGGAAGACATTAGGAGAAAAGGATCCCTTACGGAGAAGTTAACTTTCTTGCAGTATTTTGGGGGGGAGGGGCAGGGCAATGAAGGTCAAGTGACTTGCCCAGGGTCATACAGCTAGTAAGTGTCAAGTGTCTGAATCTGGATTTGAACTAAGGTCCTCCTGAATCTAGGGCCAGTGCTTTATCTACTGAACCACCTAGCTGTCCCCCTTTCTTGCAGTATTTTGCAAACAATTTCCTCATTTCTCAAGGCCAGGGCATTACCCAAGCCCTAATCAGCTTCTCCCAAATGTCTCCCTTCTCCCTCCCAAGGGTAATAGAATGGAAAGGGTATAAGAACTGGAGTCAGATGACCTGGGTTCAAACATTCACTGTTGTTTACTATGCTTGAGGTCTTGGACAAAGCACTTCCTCTCTGCTGGCTTCAGTTTCCTTCTTTGTGGAATGAGGGGGTTGGGTCTGATGGGGCTGTGGATCCTTCCTTCTCTAAATCTATGACCCCGCCCCCCCCCAAGGTTCACTTTTCTAGAGCAGCCTTACACAGGTCCAGCAGTGCTGACCACCCTCGCTTCTTCATCACTCACAGAAAGCCCCTGGGCTCAAATGTCAGCTCCAACCTTTCCTAACTGTGCAACCTTGGGCAAAGCTTTGGAGTCAGGGGACCTGGGTTCAAGCCTTAGCCCTGCCCCTTCTGCTTGTGTGACCTTCATAAGTCTCTTTACCTCTTTGGGCCTCAGTGTCCTCATCCATAAAATGAGGGGGTTGGACGAGATGCTGTTTATGGTCCCTTCCAACTATAAATCGATGATGCCGTGACTGTTCTGAATTTCTTTATTTGTAAAATAGGAACAATAATGTTGTTTCTGGGTTGTTTGGAAGCTGCCAAATATAATATATAATATATATTAATATATAAAATATAATACCTGCCAGGTATTATAGAACTTTGTAAACTTTAACCCCTATATAGTGTGAGTTATTAATAAGTACCTAATAAATGCTTTTGATTAATTGATAGATTATAATGATCATTTAAAAAAATCCTTATTACCTCCCTATCTTATTCTACACACATATTTCTTTTTTTTCTTTTTTTTTTTTTTGTGAGGCAATTGGGATTAAGTGACTTGCCCAGGGTCACACAACTAGTTAGTATCAAGAGTCTGAGGCTGGATTTGAACTCAGGTCCTCCTGAATCAAGGGCTGGTGCTCTTTCCACTGCACCACCTCTCTCTCTCTCTCTCTCTCTCTCTCTCTCTCTCTCTCTCTCTCTCTCTCTCTCTCTCTCTCTCTCTCTCTCTCTCTCTCTCTCTCTCTCTCTCTCTTTTAGTATCTCCTTTCTTCTGAAGCCTCAACCCAGATACTCTCAGTAGATGAGCTCTCTTTCTGTTTTACAGAGCCCATGGCCATCTGACCAGATATCCTTCTATTCCCCTCTTCCTTACATCAAAATCTCTGAGTCTTAAGCATCCACCCCTTTCCTCCTCCTCTCTCTAAAAGAAGTTGCTTTCTTTCCTTCTGTCTAAAGCAAACCCTTTCACCTGTGTCCTTGACACACTTCCCTCTCCTTCCCTCCTTGACCCTGATCCCACAGTCATTTCTTCTCTTTCTTGAATCTCTAATGCCTGTTCTCTATTGGCTCCATACTCTTTACCTGTAAAAATGCTCAGATATCCTCCTCTTGGAAAAGAAACCTAACATCTGCCTATCTATCCTGTTGCCCCCTTAAGCTACCATCCTGCTTGAAGTTCCTGAATGAACTAGGAATATTCAGCCTAGAGAAGAGAAGATCTAGGAACATAAGTGCTAAAAGTAGGAATAATAGGCAGAAGTTACAAAGATGGAAGCAGAAATTCCCTAGCAAATTCCTAACAAAATTATGGAATGGCTGGCCCCAGGAACTAGTGGGTTCTCCCTTCTTGGAGGTCTTTAAGAAGAGACTGGATGACCACATGTTGGGAATGTTGTATAATTCTTATTTAGGTATGAGTTGGACTCAATGGCCTCTGAGATTCTTTCAAACAATCAATCAACAAACATTTATTAAGTGCCTACTGTGTGCCAGAAACTGTACCAAGTCCCGAGGAGACAAAGACAAAGATGAAACAGTCCCTACCCTCAAGAAGCTTATATTCTGTGATTCTGTACTAGATGTTGACAGGTGCTCAAATTCATTCTCCTCCAGGCAGGACCACACTTAAAGCCCCTCCTAGACAAATAATACTTATTGAACAAATGAAATTAATCTACCCCGGTTTTTACAGAGACATGCCAGACAGGGTGCTTTCACATTCCAGCCTTCCACAGCCTTCACTGTCAAGAAGGCTTTCAGCGTCTAGCCTCTCCGTTATTCCTAAGCTGTTTTTACATCACCATTGCCTAAGCTACCCCATGAGTAACATGGGAATTGATTGCACAGTGCTCTAGGAGTTATACAATATAGAAATCAAAAGATAAGACCAAGTCAACAAAAATCTAGATTTTGTTGAAATGGTGTCAAGCAATACTTTTTAATCAAGAAGATATACAAGTTGTAAGTCTGGGAGCTAGGAGGGGAGAATGCAAATGCTTCCTCTTCTAGGATATGAAGGATTGTGTGTTTAATTATTTAAACGAATGGAACATTCAGTAAAACTTACAGATGCAAGCAACTGGCAGATGCTGAAGTAAGGAAAACACAGCTTTTTGAAAAGACAAGCAAACGGTCAGCATTTTCTGGAAGGAAGACAGCAAATAGATCTGCTCACAGAGCAGACCCATGCATGAGAAGGCTCCTCTTGACTTCACACTCCCTCATCCACACTTTTATCCCACTGTGTGATGGAGATGAGAGTAGAGTGTTGGGAGGGGTGGAGTTGTCTCAGTTAGTTTAAGGACACTGTGGAATCTTCTCAGATGTCTCGAAACAAAACAAAACTCATTTAAATTCATTTTAGTTGAACAAATAGACTCCCTCCAGAACTTCTAGGTGATGGGGCAGATGGTGTTACTGAATAAAGCAACAGTATGTCCCAATTCCAAAAGGGCTGGAAGTTATTGAGCTCTTTGGGCCTAATTTGGGCTGCAATAGGAGTAATTATTCACTCAGTAAATTTGACAGGCTGGTCAAGGGGAGACCTCTCCTTTTCTTCATCCCATCTTCTGGGATTCCTCTTTCTCCATTTGGAGGCAGGAGCTTGATCTGGGCTTCTGGGGAAAAAATTAAGCTTAGCACTTAGATACCATTTTGAGGTTTACAAAGTGCTTTGCAAATGTCTCATTTGATTCTTAACAGAAACCCTGGGAGGTTGGTGGTATTATTATGTCTAATTTTCAGATGAGGAAACTGAGGCAGACCAAGGTCAAGTGACTTCCCTAAGAACATACAGTGTCTGAGGTCTGATTTGAACTAACATCTTCCTAATTCCAGGTCTAGTATTCTGTTCCCTGTACCACTTAGCAATCTGGACAATGAGAAGGATAATAAATCAACCAGTCTCCCATCCACTCAAGACTCATCTTGAGCCAAATTGATCTTCCAGGATTCACATGTTAATAGACTTAGAATTGGAAAGAATCTTAGAAATCATCCATTTCAACCCTCTCATTTTGCAGATATATCAACTGAGACCAATAGAAGGCAAGTCTGCCACCCATAGTCATGGTAAATGATATAACCAGCATTTAAAGCCAAATCTTCTGCCTTTATTTATTTATTTATTCATTTATTTATTCATTTATTGCGGGGCAATGGGGGTTAAGTGACTTGCTCAGGGTCACACAGCTAGTAAGTGTCAAGTGTCTGAGGCCGGATTTGAACTCAGGTACTCCTGAATCCAGGGCCGGTGCTTTATCCACTGTGCCACCTAGCTGCCCCCTGCCTTTATTTTGAATACTCTTTGCCTAACATCATACTTCCTTTTTGGCTCCCCAGGACTATTAGTGACCCTGTGCTTGGCTAGAATATAGGATACCACCCTCCTGGGTAGAATGAATTTCTTAGGTCCTAGCAGTAATTCATGGAAGGCAATGTTTTCTGGTGAATTTACTTTTTTTTTTAATTTACTTTTTTTTATTGTGGGGCAATGAGGGTTTAAGTGACTTGCCTAGGGTCACACAGCTAGTGTCAAGTGTCTGAGGCTGGATTTGAACTCAGGTCCTCCTGAATCCAGGGCCAGTGCTTTATCCACTGCGCCACCTAACTGCCCCTTAATTTACTTTTAGTGCTTTGTCATGTACCATGTCAATTTCAAGAAACCTGTATGTAATGTGGGTAATATTGGAAAGGCAAATATAGTCAAGGTTATTAAAAATCTATTGATCTACTTCTCATAAGACCATCAAATAATGTAATTAACATGGCTGTTCCATCGATGCCCATTATCTCTCTTTATTAAAGATCACATGGGGATGGGGGCCTGCGATTCTTCATTATTTACCTTTTGCACAATGACAAGGAAGAACAGAATGTACTTTGAAACACTGTGCTCTTTGAGAAAATAAACTCTGCATCTTCATGACACCCCTAATGGTCAATGGAGAACAGCACAAGACCTAGGACCAATAAGATCCCATTAGGGAAGATGTCTTGAACAGGTACATCTTTTTAAGGGCAATATCTAAATGACCCCCAAAACACATCCTTGTGAGAAGTAGAACTGGGCTATTGTGTCCCAAAGAATTTACAGTTGCTGACCTCAACTGCATTGTCTGGTAATGTCTGGGAATCAGGTTTTGCTGTTCAGACATTAGCACTCATGAAAACTTAAATTTCATCCTCCTCTGACTACAATGCCAGGAAAAGATGTTAATGATGTCTAATTTCTGGTATAATCTCTCTCTTTTCATTCGTTGTCTCTCTATTCCAAGAGGACTGAGTACATCTGGTGGTCAAGTAAAGTTTCTATCATCATTTAGACCAACACTGTCACTCTGATCAAGTCTGGTAAGATTCCATTAAATCTAGAGAGGAGGGAGTAGAATCCTAGACTATTAGAACTAGGAGGAATCTCAGAGGTTAACAAATCCAACACCCTCATTTTACACACATATGGAAACTGAAACCCAGTGATTTTAAGTTACCTGTCCAAGGTCACACAATTAACGATAGAGCTAACATGATATCTAACACTAGATTTTGTCTAATGCCTTTTCCCAAATGAAGCTAACAGAATTAAGAATCTTAGAGGTTAAGAGACTTGCCCAAGGCCATCTAGCTAGTGAGTGGTCATATCTACATATGTCAAGAAGGACAATCTGCCATAACTCCAGTGAACCAGCATAAGATTTCAGTTGCAACTGAACAGATGTTTAAAAAAACCCCCACCCATCTACCTTATTAGACTTTGCCATTTCAGAATTAACTTTTCCAAGAAGGTGTCATTAAGTCAAGATGTTATAAAAAATCATTGCATTTTATCCAAGTCAATATAAACTAACTCAAAGCTTAGTGAGAGAGACATTTTAGTTTTTAGTATAATTAATTTCTCTTTCCCTGATACAGAAATAGATTTTAGATTTTATACATAAACAATATCTTTAAAAGTGATCTAGCCCAGGGGGGTTGTTTGCTTGTTCTAATGACTTAATGGCTAATTCTGGTCACAAGTGATTTGTACAATCTTCCTCCTGGATAGACAAGACCTAACAGTTTGGATAACAAGTTTCTTGTATAGAAATAGGAAATGTCTAAATCAATTAACAGAGGAAGCAGAATTGTAGTTAGAGTGGGTCAATAACTGGGAGGCTCTAATCTAGAATAAGTACCACTATGTCAGAGAAAGGAATAAAATGGGAGCAAAGGAAGTGAGGCAAGGTATGGGCTGCTAACACCTCTCCTCCTATGCCGCCCCCAAATGACCTCACGCTCACTTTGTATGTTTTGTATATACTTATTTGTATCTACACGTTGTTTTCTCTGATAGAATGTAAGTTCCTTGAGGGCAAAGATGGTTTCACTTTTGTCTTTGCAGCCCCACTGTTTTGCAGAGTGCCTAGCACAAAGTAGGCACTTAATACATTCTTATTGATTAATTAATGGGATCCAAGGGCTAAAGTCAAGTCAAGGACAATGACAACAAAAGAGGACCAGGCAAGGAAACAAAGGAAATGGGAGCAAATGGGCACTGTACATTTCTAGTCTGTCTACTTTTATAACACGTGCTGGGCATGTCTCTTTTAATTCCTAAAAGAGAAAGCGTCATTACAATATCAGAAGCAAACAACAATCACAGTGTTAGGGGAATGCCCTAGCTCTCAGAAATACAGCTATTGTCATCTGACAATTCATTATGTGTACCTACACTCTAACCTGGCTCCTGTCAAAGCAGGGGTGCTAAGAAAAGTGGGCAGCAATGGGCCATCTAACTGGATTAAGAAGATGGTATTCTTACTGGTCCTGGGGCAGTAACACCTTGATTAAAAACTTGACATGTTCCTTTAAAAGGGACCACATTTTCCAAATTGGCTGTCAGCTATGACCTAATGTTTGAAATGCAGACAGTATAATTTTTGCTGTCAACCCTCAAGAGCAGGCTACAGTCTCTTTCAAGAAGGAAGATAATTACTCATGCCCTGAACTGACTGGAAATAATAGAAAGGATGCAAAGAAGCCATATAGAGAATTTCTACACCCTCCATCTCTTTTCTTTCTTCTCTTTTGGGTATGGTAGAGCCCCAGTGCACCTCTTCCCCCCCCTTTTTCTGGCTCTGTGCCAGAGGATAGAGCTCTATTTTCAGGAGCACTGGCTTTCTTTTTTTGTGGGCAGAGCAGCAGCTGGCACTAAGAGAAATAATCTAATTCCAACCTATTTTCAAGAATGTCCATGTATCTTTGTCTTTAGGGTTATTATTAAGAATTATATCTTCAAATTATAGAAGCCATTTTTAATAGATCTAGATATTTATACTGAGCTCGAAATTTTCCTGAATGTCCATCACGTGCCAGCAAGTCCTCATTAAATAACCCACTCTGATTCTGATGGTCTTGTCTGTTTTATTGAGTGAGATTCAGCCTACCACAGAGTTTTAGTCATCATTTGCTAGAGATTCCAGTTGGGAAGGGGACTCAATTGCACCCTGAAATTCCTTCCTGTAAGAATGCTGGTAACAACAGTCAGTGTTATTGATTATACCCCTTTCACATGGTTGAGGGAAAAAGAAATTTGGTAGAAAAACGAGCTGATTCAATGACCACCTACAGGCCATTCTGAATGATCAAGTTTCAGGAGTTGTTTTTTTGTTTTTATCATGATCATTTCCTGTTTATGATAATAGACTGAAATTATTTCCTCATTTGAATAAGAAGGGTTGTGTTTCCAAATTTCCTTTTCTACTATAAGCTCCAATTTGATTGTGGGTGTGTATAAAATCTCCATACAGATAGATATACACCTATATGTATATAGAAAACTTAGTTGTCAAATTGAGGCTTTTCAATGAAGTAAAGTTTGTTTCATGATACAAGTCAGGGATTCTAATTTTCTCTAGCTGTCCCATTAGCTCAAGCAGAATCTCTCTTGACATCAACAGATGCTCCATTTGCCAAAGAGGGAGGAGGAGGAAAGGAAGGGCCACGACTTGCTCACTGCAGTGCGGTTAATGGAAAGCCCTGAATGGAGTCAAGAGGACCTGTTTGAATTCCATTTATGGTACATCCACACCATGGGACCTTAGGACAGTCACTTGCCTTTCTATGTATGGGCTTCAGTCTTCTCATTTCTCAAATGAAGAGGTTGAACTTTTTTGTGTCATGGACCCCTTGGAAGTCTGATGGAACCTATGTTCCCCTTCCCAAAATAATGTTTTTAAATGCATAAAGGAAGATGCACAGAATTACAAAGAAACTCGATTATACTGAAATACAATGATCAGAGTGTAGATTTAAGTCCCTGGATGTCAGGTTAAGAACTAGTGGAACAGATGATTTCTTTCTTTCTTTTTTTTTTTTTTTTGGTGGGGCAGTGAGGGTTAAGTGACTTGCTCAGGGTCACACAGCTAGTAAGTGTCAAGTGTCTGAGGTCAGATTTGAATTCAGGTCCTCCTGAATCCAGGGCTCGTACTTTATCCACTGTGCCACCTAGCTTCCCCTGGAACAGATGATTTCTAAAACCCCTGTGGTTTCATGGAAAGAGTGATGGCTTTAGAATCAGTTGATTTGGCTCTGTCATTTAAGACCTATGTGACCTTGGGCAAGTCACTTGTCCTCTCCATACCTCAGTTTCCTCACCTGTAAAATTAGGGGACTGGACTATATGACCTCAAAGGTTTCTTTCACCTGTATATCTGTTTATGATCCTGAAATTCTATGTCTTTTTTCTTTAAAATTAAAGGGAAATTTCTTCTCTAAATAATCTCTCTCTCTCTCTCTCTCTCTCTCTCTCTCTCTCTCTCTCTCTATATATATATATATATATATATATATATTTCCTACTTTAATACCCCAACATGGCAATAAAAAATTCATGGCAATGAATTCTTTTTTTTTTTTTTGCAGGGCAATGGGGGTTAAGTGACTTGCCCAGGGTCACACAGCTAGTAAGTGTCAAGTGTCTGAGGCCAGATTTGAACTCAGGTACTCCTGAATCCAGGGCCGGTGCTTTATCCACTGCGCCACCTAGCTGCCCCCATGGCAGTGAATTCTCAAAGGTTATGCCAGTGGGACACAACTTCTGGCAGATCCTGGTCTTAAACTGTGATTTTTTTGTTTGTTTTTTCCCCAAGGACAAACCTCAGTAAGTAGAAAGCATCATTACTTGTAAGTTGACCACTAGGTGACTACATTCCTTGGTGATGCCAACCCACGGAACAATGAAAATAAATTCCTTTGTTGCCATAAAGGCAGCCAGAGTATTCTTTTATAAGCACACAAATGCCAGTTCTGTTATCAAATCCCGGCTTTCTGTGGTACACAAATAACAGAGAATGATTTGGGAAAACAGGGCACACATTCCCCGAAAGTCAATTTCATTCGGGTTAAAGAGCTGGGCTCTTTTCCCACTCATGATAGGCTAATGTGCAATCAACCATGGGTGACCTCTGAGTTCTTGCCTTTTCTTCTTTCTTTAAAACATACTCACACACAAGCAACCCCGGGCATATGGCAAAAAGTCCAAGATTACAGCTTGCTCACCTGGAGAGCGCTTTGTTTCCCTCAACAAAAGCCATTTCCTTTTCCTCTGTTTGCTTACTCGAGGTCCAATTTGCCATCCGTGGACGTTCCGTGCAACATATTTCATTTTCTACAGCTACCAGTTAATGGTTTACCTTCGCTCTATGAAAAAGTCTTCCTTGTGTTCCGTGACTATCTATGCATGAGCGTTATTTTATGAAGGGGATAAAAGACAAATTAATTTTGTTACTAATTGACAGCAGCTTGAAAAAGGTATGAGGATGCCAGAATTCAGCATATGGGCTAGGGAAACACATTTCAGCTTGAATTTTTTTTTTAAAAGCTGTTACAACATGCTTTATAATATAACCAACTAAAAGGCTGTTAACGGTGCGTGCAACGTTTTCAAAGTAATGCATTCTCGGGATTTCATATTTAGACGATTTATTTGAAAACATCCTACTTTCCACTGTATAAATATGAGGAAACAGCGTGACAGAGTGCCACAGCTACAGTTCTTGGCTCCTGGTGAGACTATCTTCCCGTTGTCTCATCACTGCTCCGAACGCGGTGCAGTCTCGAACTTAGGGTGCAGAGCGCCAGGGAGGGAGGGGTTTGAGATCCTGCCTCAGCCATCACCTCCTTCAGGCTGGAATCCTCTTCCCCGGTTCTACTTCTTAAGAAGGTAATTCTAGTTTCACTATTACTGGTCACAGGCATCATCAATCACTCCCCCCCAAAGCATCAGCTTCTTCATACCTAGCTACCTTTTCAGAAGAACCTACACCTGGCTTTCAAGCAAGCAACAGCTGTAGGGAGCTCACATCCCGTTCCTTTACCAGAGACTTGTATACATAAAAGATCCTAGCATGAAAGTGTTGTTAGATACTTTGTCAACTAACTTGTCCAACTTCTCCGTTTTACAAAGGAGGAAGGTGAGGTCACGATAGGGAAGTGTTTTGGCCAAAGGGTGCACAGAATGCTTGCTAATGGCAGATTCAGGTCTCGAACCAAGACCCCTGAATTAAAAGCCAGGGCTCTTTTTAATATCATAAAGTGGCTGGTCCCAATCTCGGATATAATATATAATGAGAAATACAGAAGGAACGAACCAACTAGTCAAAGTCCGAGGTGAAATAACAGGGAACAGGGAGAATGTAACAGTGCCTAATGTTATTATTATTTGTAACTGTTAAAATGAGCCAACTGTTACACCGGGAAGAGCACTAGGTTTGAAGGTGGAGAATCTGATGTGGCTCCCTGTGTGATCTTAAATGATTCATTTCACTACCTCTGAACCTCAGTTTCACATGAGTAAATGGAAAGAGTCAGTCCTCTGAAGTTTCCTCCAGCTCCAGGCTCCAAGTATGAGTTTTTTCAAGTTCACTGTAAAACTTAAATGTAAGACATTCTATTCACCATTAACAGAGCTAGAAAAATGAGCAAAATGGGTAAAGCTGTGTGAGGGAAGTGTGTGGCACTGGCTGGAATATGTCTAACGTTATTTTTTAAAAAAAACTCTGCAGGGGGCAGCTAGGTGGCACAGTGGATAGAGCACGGCCTTGGAGTCAGGAGTACCTGAGTTCAAATCCGGCCTCAGACACTTAACATACTAGCTGTGTGACCCTGGGCAAGTCACTTAACCCCAATTGCCTCACTAAAAAAATAAAAAATAAAAAATAAAAAAAAAAACCTCTGCAAGTTGTTCCACCTCATTTTTATCTGAGATCATTCATAACGGTTTGCATTTAACAGGCACTTTACATTTTGCAAAATGGGCTACTCACAACCACTATAAAATGATTGCCCTTTCGGGTCTCTTAACAGCTTTGACCTTCAAACAATCTGAGAGTCCTTCTGGCTCTCACATTCTATCTAAGGACCCTTTCAAGTTAAACGGATGAGGTGGGTAGTGAGAATAATATGATTCCCACTTTATAGATGAGAAAACTGAGCTTTGTTTGGGGAATTGACTTTTCCAGGGTCACATGGCTAGTGTCAGAAGCCATACTTGAACCCCATTCTTCTCACTCCAAAGCTAGAGCCCCTTTCCCCTCAAAACGCCCCCCCTCACCAACTAAAGTGAGTATGTTTAGATAATTAGATTTATGCTTCCATCTTTCACCAGCTACACAGGCTTCTTCTACTCCCTTTCTTTGTCCTCGGGATCAGCAGAAAGCAGTGACCAAACAGAACAACATTTTAAGAGCCAGGAATTTAAAACATTTGTCTCAATATAGAATTTATAACCCAGGCACAATGAGGGGTTTTAAAAGTTGCACTGGACATGCTGCTGGCTGAAGAATAAATCCCAATATCTGAAATGCTTTTGTCATAGAAGATTTTCCCTGTGAACTGGAGCAGACAACTTTGGGAAGAAATGAGCACCTTTGGGCATGGCAGGGAGGAGGGGAACATTAGGCTATATGGTTCACTGACCTCTTATGAGGCATTTTGATAAATTCTGTGTGTGTGTGTGTCCTGTGGTTTATACAAGTGACTTTAATTCACCAAAGAAGAGACAGAAATTAGAATGACTTTCTACTTGGTGGTGGCCCAGAAAAAGAATGAGAGAAAACTCAAAACCAACTGTGTTCTCCCAAGTACAACGAGGACCTTGGTCTTTATGGATTTCCATGGCATTTCAAAATGATTGTTAGTCTCCACAGGTAGATTGGCAAACAAAGCATGAGGCCAAAGAACAAGAGAATGCTGATGGTAGCTACCATGTGACACTGGATAGCATGTTGCTGGTTTCCAGTTTGAAGACCATATCCGGAGGCTGCTGGGTACATGAGTGTCCCTAAGTGACCACCAAATTGTTGACAAGGACCAAATGCAATTGGACATCACTACTGCACACAGACTTGAGTTCCCACATAGGGTACTTTGGTTAGGTAACATTCAATAGGCAGTGACTGTGGGCAGAGCACTTTATGGGTCTTATTTAGAAATAGAGATAGTAGATGCAAACTGTTTATATGACAATAAAATTGCCAGTTAAGATAATGGGGTCTCATAGCTGGACCTGGGATCAAAGCCACCTAGCTGCCCCCAACAGTATAATTTTAAAAAGATGATTTTACATGAAACTACAACTTTGGGGGCAGGTAGGTGGCACAGTGGACAGAGCACTGGCCCTGGATTCAGGAGGACCTGAGTTCAAATCCGGCCTCAGACACTTGACACTTATTAGCTGTGTGACCTTGGGCAAGTCACTTAACCCTCACTGCCCCCACCAATATATATGTGTATATATATATGTATATATATGTATATATATATATGTGTGAGGGAAATGCTTGTTTTATTCCATAAATCATAAAATAAAATAAATTTTTTTTAAAAAGATCATTATACATCTGGAGCTGGATGAGATTAGATATTATCTAGGTCTAACCCTTACATTTTACAGATGAGGAAACTAAGACCCACCAAGGCTAAGTGTTTGCTCAAGGCTCAAAGACAAGATTTAAACTGAGGGTATATTGCTCCAAGTTTAGCTCACCAAACTCTTCTCTTCCCCACCCCCACCCCCGAGTTCGATGGAAAATCCCTTATAGCTTTAAATCTTAAGATGTCATGATTTAATCAGCTAAATGAGGGAAGTTTCAATGGCATTTATTTGTCTGAACTGATCAGTCAATTCAGTCATAACGATTGTATCCATCAGCATCCCTAGCACAGCTGCCTCCCACAGGAGGAAAATATGGAGACATACTGGGGCCTCCCACAGCAGCAGACCATTAGAGATATTAGGTGGGTGGGACCAGCCCTGGGCCCAAAGCTCCCAACCATCCCCAGCTCAGTAAGGGCCATAGAATCATGACTTAGAATTGGAAAGAAATTAAGAGGCTGCCTCATCTCATCCAAAACTACTGTCCCAATCAGGAATACTGTCTTCAAAGGAAGAATAGGGAGGGATGGGACTTGAAATAATGCTATAATAGAAGCAGAAGGATCAGTTAGAGGATACTTAGCATGGAGAAAGGAAGATTTAGAAGGAAGCAACATCACACAGCAGAAATGTTAGATTGATTCTGCTTGGCGTCAGAGGGCAGAAACAATGGTAGAATTTACAGGGAGGCAAATTTCAGTTCAATATGATGAAGAATTTTCTAACCATCAAAGGTTGTCCAGGAAAGAAACTGACTAACTTGAAAGTGAGTTCCCTGGTATTGAAGTCAAACCCATATCTACATTAGCCTATGACTTTGCCCCAGAAAACCAATATTCCAGTACAAGCTTAACTACAAACCAGCCGTGTGACTTTGGGCAAGTCACTTAACTCTTCTGTACCTTAGTTATGAAATGGGGACAGAGATACTAGTCCTATATCTTTCACAGGATTGTGGTGAAATGATTTATGTGAAAGTACTTTTTAAACTGTGAAGTAGTACATTGATCTAAGAGATTGTTGTAAGAGATAAGAAAGTTTTGAAGAATCCTAAAGTGTTATGGGACAGTAGGAGATAATTGATTGAATCTTTGCTGCTAGGCAACTCTACATTTAAAAGTCTTTAGAAAAGTCCTTCGGAGGTGTGTGTGTATGGGGAGGGAGGGGGGAAGCAGGCTAGGTGGCAGCTAGGTGTCAAAGTGGATAAAGCACCGACCCTGGATTCAGGAGGACCTGAGTTCAAATCTGACCTCAGACACTTGACACTTACTAGCTGTGTGACCCTGGGGCAAGTCACTTAACACTCATTGCCCTGCAAAAAACAAACAAACAAACAAACAAAAGTCATGCTGGACTAACTTTAGACTCCTGCTTGCTTTTTATATGAAAGGCAAGCCCATAGGTATGGATTAAAATATGCAAAATTATGTACACTGTAGAATCCACACATGTATCCATGTCAAGGTTATGAAGAAAAAGAATTATATTGGTCTGCTGCCATTGGCTGCCATCTTTTCCTTACTAACCTGTCCTATGGGGTACTTGTGACTTCAAGTCAAAATTAGTGTCACTCAAGAATGAGCCCAGTAACGAGACTATCATTAAGAGTAGTATTACTATTACTGGAGAAAGGAGATGAAATTTAGTCAGGATAAAGGATTACTTTGGTCAAGTGGATTAAACCCTCAGGCTATTTCTTCATTTTTAAAATGGGGGATTTTGAAGGGATGATCTCTAAGCTTCTTTCCCATTCTATTTTTATTTATTTATTTATTTTTAGTGAGGCAATTGGGGTTAAGTGACCTGCCCAGGGTCACACAGCTAGTAAGTGTTAAGTGTCTGAGGCCGGACCTGAACTCAGGTACTCCTGACTCCAGGGCCGGTGCTCCATCCACTGCGCCACCTAGCTGCCCCTTCTTTCCCATTCTAAAATTCTAGGTTCTTCTATCCCTTCCAGCTCTGACATTCTGGTTTTGTTTTTTTTTTTTTTTTTTATGGTGAGGCAGTTGGGGTTAAGTGACTCGCCCAGGGTCACACAGCTAGTAAGTGTCAAATATCTGAGGTCGGATTTGAACTCAGGTCCTCCTGAATCCAGGGCCGGTGCTCTATCCACTGTGCTACCTAGCTGCCCCCTGACATTCTTTTTTTTTTTTTTTTTTTTTAGTGAGGCAATTGGGGTTAAGTGACTTGCCCAGGGTCACACAGCTAGTAAGTGTTAAGTGTCTGAGGCCGGATTTGAACCCAGGTACTCCTGACTCCAGGGCCGGTGCTCTATCCACTGCGCCACCTAGCTGCCCCCTACCCCCTGACATTCTGTTTTAAGGTTCCTTTTTGTTCTCCTTTTATTCTTTATTGTTCCTATCTTATAACAACAATCCATGGCAGGCTCTAATGATTTGGGGCTCAGGGAATCAAGAACTGAAACAAACGTTTCACTGCATCATTTTTATCCTGTTGAAAAACATTTCTAATTCCAGTGGAATTTCAATAGGCTTCAAGGGAAGATTTCTCTCATCTTCCCTGCATGCCTCTGAAATTTCTCCATGTGTATTCATCATTCCTCTGCAGACAGAAATTGTTCTCTCTGCTGCTCTGATGATGCAGGATTTCAGTATTTTATGTCAGGCTCAAGTTTAACTAATATACCCTTGAACTTTTGGATTAGTGGGGTCATAAATACAACCTAGAGCTAATTGATAGAGAAACACAAGTCAATTCCTTCCAATATCCATTCAATGCTATGTGAAATAAGATCCCGGTCAGATTCCCAGAGGATAGCTCCCTTGATTATGAGAAAAGTTAAAACAAGCATCAGCCAACATAGAATCACAGAGCTGGAAAAGACCTTAAAAGTCATTTACTCCAACACTCTCATTGTACAGATTAGGAAACTGAGGTCCAGAGAAAATAACTTGCCTGAGCTCCCAGCTCAGTGCCAGCTAAGCGGCAGAGGTAGAACTTGAACCCAAGCTCCCTGATTCCCAGACAAGTGGGTTTTAGAAGATGCTGATTCCCAGAATGGATTAATTTTAATTTCCCCCTCTGCTCACCAAGGCAGATCTTGATAGGAACTCTGGGTCTTCATAAGAAAGCAAAGGGGAGGGAAAGAAAATAAATGTCAGTAAGAACAGTTAAGTGCTTCAGAGGCATCTGGCCAGAGGTTTTTTCTTTTTAAAAGTCTTTATATTCTTCACACAGACATAGCTGAAGCACTCCTGGAGAATGCAATGTTCTAGACAATCCCAGATTCCACATAATTGAAAGTTTAACCCTTTAAGAACTTTTTTTTGCTGCCCACTAGATGAGATTAGGCCATTGTTGAAAGATTGCCCTTTCTCAGCTATTTTCTTTACAGGTAAAACAGAAGTTGTATTAGTCACTGAATAATTGGTGGTCTGAATCATATGGGTACCTGATAAGTGAGAGTGTCATTGCATTTGTGCATACTCACTTTCTTTGAGGCCCTCATTAGTGCTCCCTCATAAATTATCCAGCAACCTCCACCTGCTGCCCTAGGCTCCCATTCATGCCTGACCTTGTAAACAACAAGCTGCTTCTTCATGGGAGGATTACATAAGTCCCAGGAAAAAAGCTTTGTCCCCAGAGATTGTTGGTTTTTAAAAATGATAAGCTGGGGGGCAGCTAGGTGGTGCAGTGGATAAAGCACCGGCCCTGGATTCAGGAGGACCTGAGTTCAAATCCAGCCTCAGACACTTGACACTGGCTGTGTGACCTTGGGGAAGTCACTTAACCTTCATTGCCCCTGTAAAACAAAACAAAAAACAAAAAAAAATTTTTTTTAATTTAAAAAATAAAAATGATCAGCTCGGGGTTGTGGCACTAGGCAAAGCTGAAATTAGCACAAACCAAACTTTTCCAATATCTTCCAGAGAATGGAGTAAACAAGATAGCAGCCTTCTAAGGTATTTCTTCCTTGGTTCGAATCCCACAGTCTTCAAAAGCAAAACCAAGACATTCATCTCCCTCCAACCAAAGACCACTCCAACAAGCCAAAACCACTTTCCGTTTGGTATGGGCGAGGCTGCAGAATGGCTATGGTGACTATAAAATATTATGAACTTGGAGCCAGAAGCCCTGGACACTTACTAGCTGTGTGACTGTGGGCAAGCTCTCTGAGTCTTAGTTTCCGCAACTGTAAAAACAGCAGGTTGGACTCACTGGCCTCCAAGATCTTTTCCAGATCTAAGTCTTTGATACTTTGGATGAAATGTAAACTAATATTGTTATTTTTTTTCAGTTGTGACCTCTTTGGGGTTTTCTTGACAAAGATACTGGAATGGTTTGCCATTTTCTCCTCCAGCTCATTTTACAGATGAAGAAACTGAGGCAAACAGGGTTAAGTGACTGGTCCAGGGTAATACAGCTAGTAAGTGTCTGAGACTGGATTTGAACTCAGGAAGATGTCTTTCTGACTCCATGTCTAGCACTCCATCCACTGCACCACCTAGGTAATAATAATATTGCTTTTAGGGGCTCTGAAATCAGAATGAAAACAGGCTAGCAAAGTGAGAGACAAAACCTGGAGATACTTTCTTGGAGCTAGATTTATTCCCTGCCTTTTTCCTAAGAAATGGGGAAGTGGGAGGGCGGAGGGCAGAAGCACACTAGCTTTTATATTGTCAGTTTCTCCCAGTTTTCCACCCCCTTTCTCCAAGTGCTCCCGGCCAGCCTCCCCACACTTCCTCCCACTTAGCAGCTGAGGGAACTGAACGGAGGGAAGGGAGAAGGGATGATAAAATTGGAAAGCTTTTTTTTTGGTTAGCCCTGGATAAAATGCCTTTTAGCATATGTCCATGCGAGTACAATTGACTTCCTTTATATGGCAGGAGTCTTTGGAGTGTTTGCATATTCGGTTCTAAACATTTGCCAGGCCCCCAAGCTTCTTGAGGGTTAGAGACTTTTCGCTTCTGTGGCATTATCTTGGCCAACTCCCTGCAGTTGTGGTGGGGGTGGAAGGGGTCTTGGACTTGGAACTCAAAGTTCTGCATTCAAATCTGCTATCTCCTAAGCACTGGATGACTAGTGGGACTGAGTGTGCAGATCACTGAGGCCTCTTTGAGCTTCATGACTCTACTGCATCCCTCACAGGGTTAGTGTGAAGAAAGTGGCCTGCAGACTCTGAAGAACTACAGAGATGCCGCTTGTGGTGCTGGGTTTTGTCAGTTTTCACTGAATTCTCCAGTGTCTTGTACTGCTTGCATTCCTAGCCAGCCTAAGAAATGTAAGCTAAATGTAAGCTCTTTGAGGGCAGACTCAGTTTTTGTCTTTCTTTGTATCCCCAGTGCTTAGCATTGTGCTTGCAACATAATGGCACTGAAGGAATCTTGGATGTTCAGGGCTGCAGCTCTCAAATATACACCAATGTCCCAGTAGTCATTGAGACTTAGTCAATGCCTCTGTAAAGAAACAAGCCAGGAGCAGAAACCTAAAGACTTCCAGATCCCTGTATCCAAGGCCTCTTAAATAAATCTGAAGATTCAGTTGTGGAAGTAGAAATGGATATAAAGGTATCTAATATTGTTCAGAAAGATTGGGCATCTAGCCTGGTACTTGAAATCCCACAAGAATTAGGTTTCTTGGACTATCTCCATTCAAAGGAAAGGCTCTGTTATTGGCTCTTATCAATAATGGCTGACTCTCCCAGCTGACTCCCTTTACCAATAATGGTGGAAGCAAGAGAACTATCTAGCATGCATTGAGGAAAGTCCCAGGATGTTAGAATCCCATGAGGCTTGTGCTGGGATGCAGATATCTTTTGAGGAGCCATGGGCTATTGTGAAAAAATTTGGAGGCACAGAAGAAAGGTCCAATAGTGGCAACAGAGCCTTCTTGCAGACAGAATCCTGAAGAAAAAGATAGGTCCTTGGCCATATTGAGGAGAAGGAGGAGGGTGGAGTGGGCAATGCTACAAAGGTGTCCCAGAACCCAGGAGCCCCAGAATAACCCTGATGACTATGGAGCCAGAGAGATAGGAATGACTGTACCAGAGAAGGGTCTATAGATCTCCATGGCAATCACTGAGACCAAGCTGAGAGGAGATGGGGAATGACTAATTCTTTCCTCACCCTGTCCATCCATGCACAGAAGGGATATTTCTCTACCCCTACATGAGTACCCTAGAAGTTGCTATTTCCCCACCAAAGCCTGTAGGAGGTTGCACCCTTTTTGTATAAGGAGGGGGAGGTGAAGTGGGAGGAAAAGGACTGAGAATTATTCTGTTGCCCATTTATTTTCCTTGAGTTGCTTTGCCATTCTGTCTCAAATACTTTATTACTTGATTTGTGGTTCCTGAATTGTCTACAAATAGCAGAGGCACCGAGTGAGGATTCAAGTCATGACTAGTATAAGCAATTACCTATAACATCCTGCATTAAACCTAGACATAGCTAGGAGTCCCCAAATGGAAGAAGGATCATGAATTATGGTTCCACAGATACAATGTTTGGTACATAGCAAGCACTTAATAAATGCTTTCATCCATCCACCATCCATCCATCCATCCATCCATCCATCCATCCATCCATCCATCCATCCATCCACCTACTTCCCTACCTACCATCTACTACCTAATTTATCATCTCTCTACATCTACTATCTAATTTATCATATAGATCTCTATTTATCTATCATCTGTCTACTGTCTAATTTGTCATCTATCTATCCATCTATCCATCCCAGAGACTATAGAAGACATGAATCTAGTCTGAAAGCTAAGGTTGTTGTTGGTGGCCATACATTCTCAGAAGAATTCATACAAGGCAGATGGTGCAAGAATTATTATCCTCATTTTATAGATGAGAATCTGAGGCCCCAAGAGACTAAAGTGACTTCCACAGAGTTCCACTGGTCACTAATAGTTGCAGCTCTGACTGCACCCAGCATTTGACCCATTTCCAAGAGGTTCTGAGGGAATGATCCTTTTCTCTATATGGTGAGCTCCACACCATTTCCAGCAATAGAAGAAACACTGGAAATCTGGGTTGGATTCTTAGCTCTGATACTTTTGAGCTCTATGTTCACAGAAAATTTGTTCCATCTCTGAGAGTTTCGGCTTTGTCTTCCAAACACTGGAAGTAATAGTACCTACTCTACCTATCTCACAGGTCTGGATTTCCATTGTAAACTTCAAACCACCATAGAAATGGAGCTGTTATCTTTTGCCAAGTTGCTGTTAGTTTCGTGGCAGTCCCTCAGTGACTCCTTGAGATCTGGGATTTGACTGACTCTTCTGGAGTCTGCAATTATGCATATCACAACTGGTCAACCCATTCTTGAAGATTCAACCACTAACTATTTACAGATGGTGCTCATTTTCTATAGTTAGAGCAAGCTTTGTATCCAATTTACCATTCACTATGGCAAGAAGCATAAAACACAATGGTAGATGTGTATATAAAGAGAATGGGAAGGGATACCTACAAGTTTCTTTTCTCTCTTAAAATGACAGATTTGACAAGGAAATAATGGGGGAAACCCACTGTTTTACTACAGTAATGAAAGGTTGTTGCTAAGGGTGGGGGGATAGGGACATCCTTTTTGGAAATGTCAAAGAGAAACACTGTAAGATTATAATTCTTACCATTGGGAAATAACAGAGGATAGTGATTTCAAACATTTGTCTCACGATGTTTGTTTGTTTGTCTGTTTTTTTACATGTTCACTTCAGCAGCACATATATGATTTTATTTTTACCAAGTCCCATTTCTCTCCTTCACTCATACTGGTCCCTCTCAGGGCTCCCCCATTGCTGAAACAATGTTAGAGAGATGTTTGAGTGAAAAGAGAAATACTGTGGGATCATTCTGTTATATGACACAACCGTATCTTCACAGGTGGGGACATTCCCCAGTTAAGAGGGCATTTCCTAAGGAAATGCATTTGTCTCAGAAAGGTAAACATTCATATTAAGGGACTCTTCAATTAAGGCTGAAAAGCTCTGGAAGGTAGGTAGACCCCACCAGCCTGATGTCTCCATATCTTACTGAATGGGAAGCAGCTGCAGGCTGTATGCCGATGGACAACACATTAAGATTGTGGTGGGTGGGGGGCGGCTAGGTGGTGCAGTGGATAAAGCACCGGCCCTGGATTCAGGAGTACCTGAGTTCAAATCTGGCCTCAGACACTTGACACTTACTAGCTGTGTGACCCTGGGCAAGGCACTTAACCCCCATTGCCCCGCAAAAAAAAAAAAAAAATTGTGTTGGCTGATTAATTCAGTTCCATCAATGTAATCTATGCTCTCCCCACTTCCCCACCACTACTGAATTTTTCAAAGCATGGGGTTATAGGACTAGAGCTAGAAGGGACCTTCCAGATTATCTGGAATCATAAGATTTAGATACCCAAGATCATCTAGTACAATCTCATTTTACAGATGGAAAAACTGAGCCCTCTTCCCCAAAAGGTTAAATAGTTTGCCCAAGATCACATGTTAGATAAATAGCACAGTCTAGATTTTAATTCAGGTCCTCTGACAATGAACTAGTGTTGCTCATCTACAAATGACAATTCTTTTCTCATCTATTCTAATGTCCTCATTCTGCAAATAACAAAACCGAGAACAGAAAAGTGAAAGGATTTACCCAAGATTGCAAAGCTAGTAAGTAGCAGAGCCCAGATTTTAACCAAAGGTTAAGCAGTTAGTAAAAAAAAAAAAATAACAACCCAATTTTAAACCCAGATTTTAAAAATTCCAAATACATTTTTCCCAAAATCTAATCAAGCCCCTCATTGTTGCAGAAGAGAAAACTGAGGTGCAGAAAAAAGTAACTTGAGGTCATACAGTTAGTAACAGAGTTAGTAACAGCTTGAAACTCCTTCCCTCCCTAGCTCCTCTGACTCCAAAACTGAGTTATCTTTCCACTATACTAGGTGATGCAGTAAATAGAGAACAGGACTTGTAGTCAAGAAGACCTGGGTTCAAATCCAGCCCAGACACTTACTAGCTGTGTGATGCTGGGCAAATCACTTTAATCTCTGTTTGCCTCATTTTCCTCCACTGTAAAATGAAGATAATGACAGTATGTACCTCCTAGGATTGTTGTGATGATAAAGTGATATGATAGTACTATATAAACATGAGTTGTTACTATCCTTTGTCCTTATTATTACTATTATACCATGCTGCCTTCATGCTGGGATTAGCAAGGAACAAGCCAAGAGACTGGCCTTGCACATAAGCTAGTAGGTAGGGAGAAGGACCTTCTTCAACAAAACCACATCCGATTTGCCATATTTTATGACATTACCCTTATCACTGTAAAGAATTAGTTGTTATTTGAGATTTTTATGACCCCAACTTTTGGCTAGAATTATTTTTAAAAACCTCGGTGTACGCACTGGCCTCTGGGGCTCTGCAAACTGCATGGTGCTCCACCCACTGGTTGTAGCTGTCACCATGGCACTGGCACTTCACATCATCACCATTCGCTGATGCCTACATGGGCCTAGCAAAATTATAATGATTGGAAGCCTAGTGAGGGCAGTTATGTGACTGTCAGAGCGGCCAGCCAATTGGCTGGGGGCTGTCTGGGGTCTGCTGGGAAGAAGGGAGGAGATTCCCTACTCTATCTTGAAGCTGGAAGGCAACAGGACACTGCTGTGTGTTCTCAGCTGATTCCTGGGCGGTGGTGTTATTCAGGTTGTATAATTTCCCTTTTCCCCATTTTATTTCCTTTCCCTTGATCCTACTGATCCTGTTTGTGTTTGTTTTTTTTTTTAAGTTTGTTCTTGTTAAATAAATTCTGCTCTGTTTTGAGGGAGGCTGCTGGTCTCCTTCCTTGCCCCAATATTGTGGCGAGCCACTTAGCTAACACTCCCCAATAAAAAATTGGTCCCCACATCACCTTCTGGTAGGAATCCTAAAAACAGCCATCAATGTTCCCACTTCTTTTTTGGGGAAAGGAGAAAATTCACACCAATTAAACCCTCCAAATGATTTCCCTAATAACGTGACATCTGCATGATGACCAAGGAAATAAATTATCATCATCACCATCACCATCATTATTATTACCAAAGCAGAAGAACAAATTCTTTTATTTTCAGCTCCAGGAAAAGAAACATCTGGCCCTTGTCTTTCTAGCTCTGACAGTCTTAGCTCATGGGCGAACTCCCCAAACACCCTGGTCTTTTGGGCAGAAGAAAGCCAGTAAAATGTATATTGACTCTATTTTACCAATGGGAGTGTGAGCTTTCAAATGGGAGATGAAGTAAGAGAGCTCTTAGCTTTGGGGGATGGTTATATAACAGAACGCCCACAGGATGGTATGGAAACTGAAGCCAACAACACGAGGTTCACTGTCCTATCAATTTGCTAAACAAAGTATGTTTTTTCCCACAGGACTGTGATTTATTACTGTGTCAGCTGTCTAGGGATTCAGAGGGGAAGGTTGCCTTCTAAGGGGAATGTGCTGCTTTGCAGAGTGTTCAATCTGTCCCTGAAAAAGAAAGTCAAGTTGTCTTGGCTGGGTTTTTTTAAGCACTCTTTTTGGGAACCAGAAAATCTCCACTTGAGGCTCCAGGGACCTTTGCATAAGGAGGGAAGGCTGTTTCAGCAGGCTGCTGTTGGCACCATTCATCCAGACTGCACATTATGATCTGTTCACAGGGAAAGCCATGACAATGCTGCTGTTCTTGTCTAGGTTTTTGTGATTCAGGAAACCAAGATTTACCTGAAGAGCAAAGCTATATAAAGCCAGGCTCTTCAAAAATAGCTAACATGGGAGCTTAACAAATATTTAAAATATAAGCTAGATCTTGTCCAAGAGAGAACAAGTGCCAGTATAGTCGTATCATGTTTGAACTGAAGGAGACCTTAGGACATAGAATGTTTGAGCTCAAAGGGACCTTAGAATATAGAATGTTAGAGCTCAAAGGGACCTTACTACAGAGAATATTAGCATATAGAATGTGAGAGTTAGAAACGACCTTAGCGGGGCAGCTAGGTGGCACAGTGGATAGAGCACTGGTCCTGGATTCAGGAGGACCTGGGTTCAAATCCGGCCTTAGACACTTAACACTTACTAGCTGTGTGTCCCTGGGCAAGACACTTAACCCCAATTGCCTCACCAAAAACAAAACAAAAAAATAAGAAACGACCTTAGGTACCATCTTTTCAACCAATATCATTATATAAATGAGAAATGGAGGCTGTGAAAGGCAGACTGGTATCTAGGTCTCCTGACTGACAATCCTGTGCTCTTACCACCAAGCCAGGCTAAATCCTCTAAGGAACTAATTACAGCTTACAAAGCATTGCATCAGTTTTTCCAAAAGAAAACAATTTAAAATCTACTTGAGTTTACATTATGACCTGAATGGAAATTGTCCTTTGACTACTTAGATAAGTAATTCTCTCTCCAACACAACTTAACAGAATCACATAATCTCAGGGTTGAAGCGACTTCAAGGACTTTTTGGTCCAACCTATACATGAAAGAGAATTCCCTCTAAACCATACTCAACAAGTAGTCTTCCAGCTTCTGTGGGATGCCCTCAAATGAAGGGGATTGCACTATTGCCAAAGGATGCCCATTGACTTCACTTTTTGATAACTTTAATTGTTGCAAAATTTTCCCTTACATATGTCAAGCTTCTCAGTCTGCCTTTTGGAGCCAAGCAGAAAAAAATGAACATCACTTCAACTACTTAAAGGCAGCTACCATATCCCTCTTGAGCCTTCTCTTCGATAGGTTAAATACCCACATAATTTCTTGAGACTGGGTCTCCTTTTCTACCCCAGGTGGGAAGTGCAGCAGCCATCACAGGCTGACCCCATTGCTAATGGACTCAGAAGCTTTGACCCATTCCATTTCCAACTTGGGCTGGTTCACTCCTCTTTATGCAGCCCTGGTTCTTCACCATAGAGGTGCTGGACTCGGTGTGAACACTTAATATGCTCAGAACTCAGCTCTTCCTGGATCCAAGTTCCCTACTGTACCACTGCTAAACCACAGTAGAAGAGATAGATAGATAGATAGATAGATAGATAGAGATAGAGATATATACCTATGAACTGCATATGTACTAGAATAAACATATGATCCATAGATATAGAGAACACACATAGGTTCTATAGATGAGTTATCTATAGAACGTGTGTTTATTCACATACAAAGTAAATATAAAAGAAGCAGTTGGCATAGTGGATAAAGAACTCTCCTTGAAGCTTAGAAGACCTAGATTAGAATTCTGCTTCTGACATTTATTGACTGTGTGACCTTGGACAAGTCACTTCAGCTTTGTAGGACTCTAGGTAACTCTCTAAGTATAAGTTGCAGAGAAGATGCCCACCTGGATTGATAGAAGGGGATTTCTCACCTTAGAGTTCCCTATACCAATGAAACCACAGGTCTTCTTTCTTTCTTTCTTTTGGTTTTGTTTTTGTTTTTGTTTTTGTAGGGCAATGAGGGTTAAGTGACTTGCCCAAGGTCACACAGCCAGTTAAGTGTCAAGTGTCTGGGGCTGGATTTGAACTCAGGTCCTCCTGAATCCAAGGCCAGTGCTTTATCCACTGCACCACCTAACTGCCCCTTCTTTCTCTCTCTCTCTCTCTCTCTCTTTCTTTCTTTCTTTCTTTCTTTCTTTCTTTCTTTCTTTCTTTCTTTCTTTCTTTCTTCCTTCCTTCCTTCCTTCCTTCCTTCCTTCCTTTCTTTCTTTCTTTCTTTCTTTCTTTCTTTCTTTCTTTCTTTCTTTCTTTCTTTCTTTCTTTCTTTCTTTCTTTCTTTCTTTCTTCCTTCCTTCCTTTCTTTTTTTCTTTCTTCCTTTCTTTCTGTCTTTCTTTCTTTCTGTCTGTCTTTCTTCCTTCTCTCTCCCTATCTATCTATCTATCTATCTATCTATCTATCTATCTATCTATCTATCCATCCATCCATCTGGAGCAGGACACTAGCATCTTTGCCAAGAAAACTCCATGGATGTCATTCACAGGATAACAGAGTTGGACATGACTGAACAACTGAACAATAACAACATATGTATGTATATATATTAAGTGTGCACATGTATATGTATATTTGTATATACATATAAATATGTTTATCCTACTGGGGTCCTTCTCTAAAATCTCCTCTTGGCATGGAGATGACCATGGCCTTTCAAAGGCTAGGACAGTAGGGCATAAGGTCTGCCATTTCCTACCAAACTGGAAAGGTTTTGAGCACAAACCCAATGACCAACTGTGTGCCCATTATCCAGACCAGCCTAGTTATGTTCAGAGCTGCTCATAACCTATAGATTAACTTTGACCACAGAAATTCAGACTGTCTACAAAGGCACAGATTTGTGTGGATTGATGGAGGGTCTAGGCTGACTAAATCATGCTTTCTCCAGAAGTATGGAAGTATAAGTATTAATTAAACACTTTGAACACAGTACAGGCTTAAGAAATTATTACATACAATATTGTATTACATATAGTATTGGCAATGAAGCTTATGAATAAAGTATGACGTGTGTGTAATAGAAAGAGTTTTAGTCACCGAGTCAGGAGAGCCAGGCTCTCTTTTCAGCTCAGCCATTAAACTGTGCTGTGATGGACTTCTAGCAAGTTGCTTTACTTCTTTAGGCCTCAGTTCCCCTATTTGTAAAGTGATGGGCTTGGACTAGATGGTTTCAGAGGTTCTTCTCAGCTCTAAGATTTTATGCTATAAGATCCTTTGCAACTCTGAAATTCTTTGATTCTCAGGTGTATCTGTATCTGTATCTGCCACAATGAGGGTTTTGGTTTTTTTTCTGGTTTGGTATAATTTTTAGGATCTATTTCAGTATAATCTCACCTCCTCCCCAATCTCCCTCCAAGAAATCAGCAGTCTTCTGAAGGACAGTCCGGGGAAACTGATACATGCAGGAAGACATGACTCCTGATTGGCTGAGAGAGATGAAGCAAGGCAAGGAAGAAATGTGGGGAGGAGCTAATATCTGGATATGATTTTCCACACTTGCTCCCAGAGACAGTGAAGCCCAAATTTCTTGAGTGGGATCATTTTCTTTTAGGTGAGCTAAAATTTGATCTCACTCTTGGGTCAAAGAGCCCTCTTTACTCTTGGGTATTCTATTGCCTAAACTAATGTCCATAGTGTCCCTGATTATTGTTTTACTTGTTTACTTTGACAAATATTTGCTTGCTCTATGTAATTGCCTTTTGTAAAATAAGTATATGGTGGAAAAGAGAAACTAAGACCCTGAGATTAAGCTGTTTCCCTCCAGATCTGGGGCAAAGTTACTTCCCCTTACCTCACAAATGACCAGAGAATGATGCCTTTCTCTTTAACTCCCCCAAAGAGTTGTACTTCTAGACTGCAAATATCTGCTATTTAATAGACAGATATGATTCTAAGGCCAATACATTTCTTGAAGATAGGAGAACAGGGGAGTGATCTCCCAACCTGGCTAGCCTCCTGTTTTCCAATAAAGTCTTCCTTGGATGTGGAGTGTTCCAAATCAATCTAGAGATAGATCCATTTTACATCAATGTTCATCCCCCTTCCTTGAGCTTCCTTCCCCAACTTGGTATGCTTAGGATCACAAGACTTGATAATAATAGCTAACATTAATATAGCACTTTAAGGTTTGCAAAATGCTTCACATATGTCATCTCACTTGACTCTCATAGCAACCCTGTTAGAGTAGGTGCTATTATCATCCCTATGGTATGCACAAGGAAACAGAAGCCTGGAACACTCTCCCTCCTTATCTCCACCTCCTTCCCAGCTGAAATCCTTATTCTGCAAGAAGTATTCTGTATGTATGTGTATATATATATATATATATATATATATATATATATATATATATACACACACACACACACACACATACACACACACACACATTTTATTTGTGCTCAGCAGTCTGCATGTTGTGTCCCCCATTAGACTGTGATCTCCTTGAGAACAGGGACTATTTTTATCCCTTTCTTTGTATCCTTAGGACTAAGCACAGTGCCTGGCACATAGTAGGTGCTTAATAAATGTTAGGTGACTAACTGACAGAGGTGATGTGAATCATGCAGGGTCACAACACTGATGAGTATCTGAGGCAGGATTTGAACTCATTTTTCTTTTTTCTTTCTTTCTTTCTTTTCTTTTCTTTTTTTTTTTTGGTAAGGCAATTGGTGTCAAGTGACTTGCCCAGGGTCACACAGCTAGTAAGTGTCAAATGTCTGAGGCTGGATTTGAACTCAGGACCTCCTGACTCCAGTACCAGTGCTTTATCCACTGGGCCACCTAGCTGCCCCTTGAACTCATTTTTCTGACTCCAAGCATAGCACTCCAATGCTTTACAACCCAACTGTCCAGAAAGAACTTCTGAGATCTTCTGGTCCAACTCCCTCATCATAAAGATGAGGAAATGGAGGCCCCAAGAGACTGAATAATTTGCACATGGTCACACAGCTAGTATTAGGCAAAAATAGGCTTTGAACCCTAGGTCTTGGGACTCCAACTCCTACCGCCTACTTAAAAGTAAAAGACTCATTTGGGGCTTTCATTGATGGTTGGTGACATGGCATTGAACTGTCTTGGTGCCTCTTTATTTTTAGTTCTCTGTGGGCTAGCTGTTTCCTGGTCACATGCTGTTTGATCTCTCACTTCATAAAGGTCTTGACTCACAAAATATAAAACACGCTTATGTTTCCCCAAAGGCGGTTTCCTCTAGCGTGAGTCAGGCTTTTGGTATTTGCTTTCAAGTCTTAAATGTCCATGTAGCCTTTCTTGTAGCAACTTTATTGGTAAGTGTTTTACAAATATGGGCTCCTCTACCTCTTCTATCAGCCTTAGAGGAAGAAGAACTTTAGTCTTTAGCCAGGAGTTATTTTGATTCTCCATTTCTGGGATGGGTGGGGCAAAGGTCACATTCCCTAAGTTTCAGCCTTTTGTTTTGGAAATTTTGATATCCCTATCTAACCCATGCTAGAAGTATGGTGAGTGATGAGGGCCCAGCTGCACAACAAAAAAGAAACCTTGACTTGCTCTGTCTCGGACCTGGGCCCTTCTTATCCAGCCTGGTGCATCCCTGCTCCCTAGGGCTCACCAGATTGGTGCCAGACAACACAGACGCCCAATCTGCCTTAGCTTTACTGTAGCTCAGATCTCCTGTCCCCAAGTAATCCACCAGGCTCAGCCTCCCCTGGTAGCAGGGATTACAGACATTTGCCATTAGGCTCAACACATTCCATGTTCTTTTATATGAGATCTGATGTTCCATATTCTAAGATTCCTTCTAGGTCAAACATTCTTCAAGAGCCTTTCCATTCAAGGTTCTCTAATTCTAATCGACAGGGGGTAAAAATAACAAAGCAGCTTCTATTTGTGATAAACCATCTCCCTCCACCTCCACCCCCATCCCCACACTCAAGTCAACCTGTATGTATAGAGTGAAGATTTTTAGACCATTAAACTACAAAACTGTTGGGGGGGGGGGTTTCCCCCAATGGATTTTCTAGCTTATATGAAGGAGCTTTGTGAAATAAAGTCAGTTAATCATTATGTAACAAAGCCTCCCAGATTGTTTAAATTTAGAAACTGTCTAGAGCTCGGCAGATGTGCCAGGTTAATTCAAGTGTGTTTTGCAGCTATCTGATGTCACCACATGATTGCTAAAGACATTCCTGAATTCGGAACAAGCAGGACACCAAGTTCAAGTTTTTATATACCCAGAGGCCCTAAAACAAGGTCCATTCCCTGGAACAGGTAATAAACTCCAAGGAAGGATGAATTATGTTGGAAACAGATTTTGTTTGCCAGTAAGTACATTTATTACTGCATCACATACAGGAACTATAAAAATATTTTTAGATTTATTGCTTCTAAAACAACAACAGGCAGGTAGGTGGTTCAGTAGATAGAGTACTGGGCTTGGAGTCAGGAAAACTCTGACTTCTCTGGCCCCTGCCCGGCCAATTAGGCAAGGGAGGTAGAGGAGAGAACAAGAGATGCAGAAATACACCTCTGAAATTACATTGAAAGTCCCTGAGAAGACAGGATTGTTTTAATGGGCATTTTCTTTACAAACAGCCAACTTCTCAGACATATGTCTCTTTCCTTTTCTTTTTTTTTTTTTGGGGGGGGCAGGGCAATGAGGGTTAAGTGACTTGCCCAGGGTCACACAGCTAGTAAGTGTCAAGTGTCTGAAGCTGGATTTGAACTCAGGTAGTCCTGAATCCAGGGCCGGTGCTTTATCCACTTCATTACCTAACTGCCTTTATATGTCTCTTTTCTAAAAGGAAGTATGTCTGTTGGCTGTGATGCCTACAGGACTAAAGGTGAAAAGGGTTCATTCTATCTATTTCCACCCCACTGAGAATTTATAAGAGGCATCAGAGTGTGTGTGTGTGTGTGTATGTGTGTGTATGAATAATATAGGGGTGGGAAATTTTCTTTCTCTATCTGTCTCTGTCTCTCTGTCTCTTTATCTCTCTCTCTATCTGTCTCTGTCTCTCTATCTCTCTTTCTTTCTGTCTCTATATGTCTCTGTCTCTCTCTCTGTCTTTCTGTCTCTGTCTCTCTGTCTCTCTTGGACCACACCTGTGATTTCATCATTATGGGAGCTCTCAGTGTGAAAGCTCCTTCCACTGATGAAAATCATCAACTCATCCGTAATTTAGTCTTACACAGTTGCCTGTGCTACTGTGAGGTCAAGTTATTTGCCTTTGCTCACCCAAAATGTGCCAGAGTCAGGATTTGAACCTTGTTCTTCCTCAAATATCCATCTCCTCTGTAATTAAAGCAACACTACTTTGTACTTAAAAACTTAAAGAGGTCAAGGAATGGATATGCCACCACTTCAAGAGGTACTATAGAGGACTAACCAGCTTCAGGTAGAGGATGTCAAGTCAACATCCATTCATCAAGCACCTACTAAGTGCTGGGGATAAAAAGAAAAACAACAAAAAAATAGTCTCAGCTATTAATAACACAGAGTCTAATAGTGGAGACAAGATTCAAATAACTATAACTATATATAAATAAACATGACTAAAACGTTAGAGCATAGAATGTGTTGAGCATAGTGGTGAATGGCTGTAATCCTTGATAGGAGAGGAGGTGGGGGCTGGTGGCTTGCCTGGGCACAGGAGTTCTGAACTGCAGAAAGGCTAGGGCAGATATACAAGAAGGATATAGACAGCATAAATTAGAGATAATCGACCAAGGGGAGGCACAAGCATCAAGTAAGGGGCATCAGAAAAAAAAATGTATTGATAGAAGTGAGATTTTAGCTGGAAACCAGGGAAGTCAGGAGACAGAGATGAGGAGATAATATTTTGATTGTCATGGGGGACAGCAAAAGCAAATGCTAAGGAGACAAAATATTGCATATGAAGAACGTCAAGGAAGCCACTGTCACCAAAACACGTAGTAGGAGGGGAATCAAGTGCAAGAAGACTGGAAAGGTAGGAAGGGGCCAGGTTACGATGGTAGTGCCAAATAATACCTAAGACTCCTTCCAATTTTGAGATTCTGTGTTTCTATGAGTCTCTTGCCCATTAGCAACAGAACTGAGAATAGTAACAATGATCACCATTGGTTAGAGAGACACATCTTTCAGTTTCCAGGTCTCAGGAATTGGGACTGTGCCTAAGAATGCTTTGATATAAAGAACTCTCATGTGAGGAAAATCCCTCTGCTAATGCTGGTCAACACCTTCTCTGTAGTTTATAGTCTCAGAGGGTCATCCAGGGCAGAGACATTAAGTAACTCGCTGACATTCATGTAGCCAGCGTATGTTAGAGGAAGAACTTGAACCCACTTCTTCTTGGTTTTGAGGCCAACTCCATGTCACAGCTGCTTCTCTGGGCTGAGCCACACTACGTTTTAACCAACTAAGAATAATTAATGCTTATATATTTCTTTAAAATTTACAAAGCGTTTTCCTTTCTTTCTTTTCCTTCCTTCCTTCCTTCCTTCCTTCCTTCCTTCCTTCCTTCCTTCCTTCCTTCCTTCCTTCCTTCCTTCCTTCCTTCCTTCCTTCCTTCCTTCCTTCCTTCCTTCCTTCCTTTCTTCTATCTTTACATCTTTTCTTTCTTTCTACTGATGAGGATACTGAAGTTCAGTGAGGTAAGTCACTTGCTCACAGCCACCTGGTAAGTTTCAGATGTGTGATCTGAACCCAGGTCTTCCTGACTTCTGCACTGATCTCTGCCATGCTGCCTCTCCAGTGTCCATGCTCTCTACTAAGTACTGGGAAGAAACACTATCCTTGGCATCAGCCATTTCCCTCCTTTCACACTCTTCCCAAGATGTAAGTAATTTCAGATTCTTCTCTACAAGTGGCTCATTTAAATATTTCAGAATGAGGACAAATTGATTCTTCCAGAGATATGAAATGACCCAGATTTCCTTCCCACCACAGAGCCTGAAGTACTTGGGTACTATGGACCATCTGAATCACTGTAGCCTCCTCATTTGGGGCTGTGTCTTTCTGATAACGAACCAGGTGACAAATTGCCAAGCATCATCATTATGGGAACAAAGGAAACATGGTGCTGACTTCACATAAGCCTTCATTTTGCTTTCAAAACTTCTAACATTAATTCATGGCTCAGTATTCATCCTGCAAACTTGACTACGGTTCTCAAAAGAGCTACAAGTTTTTTGTCACTTCAACGTAGCCAAGTAAATAATGTGCCTGATTCATAAATGAATAACACAATGTTCATATTGTAACTTCTAAAGCAATCAAGTGCTTTTATGAAATCCACGGTGAGCAAGAGAAGGGAGGCAAGCATTACAGACACCAGGAAAAGCCATATCCCAGAATTCTGGGAAGAAGCTGCTTCTGGAAAATTATGGGGGAGTAACCTGAGGAGCTCTAGAGTCATCAGATCTCACAGACTGACTGGGCCAACCCATCTCTGAACAGGCATCTCTTCAACAAACTGATTCATTTCAATTCAAACATTGATCAAATGTTTGATTAAATGACGGGCACTATGCTAGACACTGGGATACAAAGATAAAATAGGAATATTCTCTGTCCTCAAGGAAGTTACATTCTACTTACAGCCCAGATATGTGTTTGAATACTTTTAGTGAGGGGAGACCCACTCACTACCCACTTCCTTAGGAAGCTTATGCCTGAGGCAGCTAGGTGGCACAGTAGATAAAGCACCAGCCCTGGATTCAGGAAGACCTGAGTTCGAATTTGACCTCAGACACTTGACATTTACTAGCTGGGTGACCCTGGGTAAGTCACTTAACCCCCATTGTCCCCCCCAAAAAAGAGCCAAAGGAAGCTCATTCCTCTTCAAGGTAGCTCTAAGTGATAGATGATAGATAGATAGATGACAGATTAGAAAGAGAAAGGGATAAATTGGTAGATGGATAGGTGAATAGATTAGAGAGAAAAAGAGGATAGATTGGTAGACAGATGTATAGATAGATGATGGATGGATACATTAGAGAGAAAGAGATAGATTGGTAGATGGATGGATCAATGGATGGACAGGTTAGAGAGAAAGAGGGATAGATTGGTAGATAGATGAGAAAAAAGAGAGGAATAGATTGCTAGATAGATGCATAGATGGATGGATGGATTAGCGAGAAAGAGAGAGGGATAGATTGTAGATAGGTAGGTAGATACGTTGATAGAAAAAAGAGAAAGGGATAGATTGGTAGAGTGAGGGAGTGAGCAAGCATTTATTAAACACTTACCATATGCTAGGCTCTACGCTAAATCCTTGGGATATTAATAAAAACAATCAAGACATTCCTTGCCCACAAGGAGCTTACATTTTAATGGGGGAAGATGGCACATAAAGGGGGAAGTGGAAAGGGGTGTTGGAGGGGCAGGGAGGTGGAAGGATACCTGAGGGAGAAATGTGGCAGGCAAAAATGAATGATAAGAAGCATGGCTGGGCCCAGGGAGGGAGTCATGAATGAGGTAAGGAACACCCTAGGGAAGAGGATTCTCAGGGTTAGTCAGTTAACAAACATTTATTAAGTACCTACTATGTGCCGGGCTCCATCCTAAGCACTGAGGATACAAAGAAAATCAACTCCCCTCCAGAAAAACCCCAGTCCCCTTTCTAGGAACTCACAGACTAATGAGAGAGACAACAGGCAAACAACTCTAAATAAAAAAGGTGCAGCCAGGATAAATTAGAGGAGGTCCCCGAGGAAGGCACTAAGATTAAGGAGGACTGAGAGGGTTCTTGAAGAAGGTGGGAATTTAGCTGCCTCCAGTACACACTGGTAGCTTGAACGCAGTTAAGTCCCTTAACCCCTGCATGCCCTGGGCAGCTCTCTAGGAGTTGCAGAGTTGGTGGAAAAAGTTTTCTCATCTGGAGCTTCTCAAGCAGATGAAATCATAGGTTCAGGCCACCCCTCCCCTCAATAAAAAAAAATAGGTACCATAATTAATTTTGTGTCATTTCATGCCAATCAAATTCAACAGACGTTGGAAAAGGGCCTACTGTATACCAGACCCATCTTTGGAATGGTCCATTTTAAACTCTTATGGAGTGAATTTGAACCACGCAGAAACTTATTTCCTACTGATATCAACACTCCTATGGAAGAACTACTCTGATGCTATTTTGCCAGATGTTGTCCTTTGGTGGGATCAGGAGATTTACAAAACAAAATCGGGTGGGGTAAGCCTGTATTGCAAGCTAAAATTCACAAGGCATATCTATGCTGCCATTGAAATATGAACAAAATACCTGTAAATTCTTTTGTTAAAAGCTAAACTTGGTCCATCTGTGGGAAGTATTTATACTCCCTTCCAAGAGCCTAGAGATAAAAGTGACCCCAGAGGTCATTTAGTTCAACCTTTCATTGAGTAAACTGAGGCCCAAGAGGTCATGTGGGTGCTAAGTGGTTTGCCTATTGTCATAAAAGTGATAAGTAGCAGAGCTGGCATTTAGCCCTGAGTCTTTTGCCTCCACAGCTCAGGGTTCTTTTTCTAAAACGTCTAGTTCAAAATACTGTGTGTTAAATTTCAATACCATCTTGCTCATATTTATTCATTTAATACTAAAACACATGAAAACGCCCCATCCTGGATCCTCCTAACACCAGCTTCTTGTCTCTAAATGCCCCCTTCCTCCAGATCTGTCACCCTATGCTCTCTCAGGTCATACTGGGGTATTTTGCCTAAATTTGCTGCTCAGACACAGCTGTAGCAAGACTTATTTGTCAGCAGAAAAATCTGTGGGCGTTACAGCAGGAAAGGCCCAAGTGTCTATGTTTGGAATAGGAAGGGAATCATAGATTTAAAGCTAGAAAAGCCTCAGAAACCATCTAATCCTAGCCCTTCATTTTACAAAAGAGGAAACTGAGGCTCAGAGGAAGTCAAGTGACTCGCCCAAAGTCACGGGGGTAGAAAACAATGGAGCCAATATTTGAACCCAGGTCTTGAAGTCCAGGTCTACTGTACAGTAGGAGTTGCCCACCAGTAACCAGCAATCTACTGGCAAATCTCAAAGGGTTCACTGCTATGTTCCTAAACTAGCTGTTGGCAAACCCACATCCTTCTTTGTTCATCAGGAATCCTAAGAGGAAGGGAACAGAAGTAGTACTGTTAAACACCCCAAAGTGGTCCCCAGATTTGGGGAACTGGACAAGGGAACCCTCTTTTTAATTAATTAATTGATTCATTTATTTATTCATTCATTCATCCAATCCATTTATTTTTTATTTGTTTTGCTGTTCATCCATTTATTTATTTTTTTTCAACAAGGGATCTGCATTCTTGTTGGGGAGGGGGGAATGTGTACCTGGATTAGGTAAAAGTAATCAGGGATGTGTTGGCACAGAGAATAAAGTTCTGGCCTTGGAGTTAAGAAAACTTTGGTTCAAATTCTGACTTTAACTCTATTTCTGGGACTCTGGTGTAGTCACTTAACCTTTTGAAAAAAAAATTTTTATTTAAAGTTTTGAGTTCCAATTCTATCCCTCCCTTCCCTCCCCCTTCCCTGAGACAATAAGCAGTTAGATACAGGAAACTCTCTTTAAAACAAACCAAAACCAAAAAACCCAAAATGTTTGGGGACTTCTGTTCTAGAAGCTGAAAGACATGGAAAGCCAAGAAGAAATTAGGAGATCTGGTCTCTGCTCTGTTGCTCTCTGCCTTCTATTGGCTTGAGACTATTTATCCGTAAAATGACAGAGAACTTCACCTTGTACTCTGCCAGGGGGAGGGAGGCAGGTGTCTTTGAAATGTTCTGAGAAGCCTATAAGAACCCAGCATCACATGACAAAGGACCTTGAAATCCAGTTGCATATTAATTAGTGCCCAAGCAGATGATAAAGACGTCCTTCACAAAGGTTTGTGTGTTCAAGCCTCATTTCATTCAACCACAAAAAGCCTCCCTTCCTATTTTAAAAATCAGTTTTCATTGTGTTAACGCTCCCTGCAGAGGAGTGGAGTGAACCAGATACCCAGCTGGAGAAGTGACTGCTCTCTGCTCTCTGCCTCAGGTGCGTAGGAGACAATGCCTGTGGGTCCAACCGGAAGTTCAAAGCCTCTTTGGAAATGGATGCGTGAGCATCCACATCTCAGTGGGTGAGGTGTGTGCCATGGGAACCTTTGGCTTGGCCGTAGCACCAGGAAAGAGCGACCCAGCTAATTCTAGGCAGAAGGCCCCAGCAGATAGATGAGAGGTAAAGTGAAGGAATGGGCCCTTGGCCCAACACCGCTCCTGCCAAGTGCCGGGCAAGTGAGCATGAGAGATCTGCTCAGTTGCTAAGGAATGAACGGGAGCAGCCGGAAGAGAGTTAACTGGCCATACTAAAGCACTCATCTGTTTTCCACCTGAGGCCCACATCTGTTATATAAGGTGCTTGTTGTTCGGTCATTTTTAGTCATATCTGACTCTTCATGACCGCACTTGGGGTTTTCTTGGCAGATACTGGAGTGGTTTGTCATTTCCTTCTCTAGCTCATTTTACAGATGAGGAAACTGAGGTAAACAGGGTGAAGTGACTTGCCCAGGGTCATACAACTGGTAAGTATCTGAGGCAGGATTTGAACTCAGAGAGAGGATTTGAACTCCAGGCCCCAAACTCTAACCTCTGTATCACTAAGCCCTACTTTAAATAAAGCCATATTTTCAATTCATTTATTGATGTAGTAAAGTGTTTTTTTTTTGAAAAAGAAATTCTGCAATAGGCCATATTGTAAGCTCCTTGAGTTTAGGGACTCTGCTTTTTTTTTTTTGTTTCTCCAGAACCTAGTGGCACCAGGTAGGGATGCAGTGAATAGAGCATTGGGCTTGGAGTCAAGAAGACTTGAGTTCAAATTTGACCTCAGACACTTACTAGCTGTGTGAACCTGGGCAAGTCATTTATCCTCTGTTTGCTTCAGTTTCCCTGACTATAAAATGGAGATAATAACAGCACTTACCTCTCAGGGTTGTTGTGAAGATCCAATGAGATACTATTTGTAAAAACCACTTAGCACATGTTTATTCCCTTACCCTTCCCTAAAAAACACTTAATAAATACTTGTTTGTGTATTGGCTCATTGAACTGTGTTTGGGGCCAAGCAATTGTCGGTTACTCGAGGTACACGAAGCTTCTTTCAACACAACATCTCCTCATTTTTAATTCACTCCCTTAAAATCTGTTGATTTTTAAAAGCCATATAATTTGTTATAACAGCCTGACAGGTTGATCTCTCCACCAATGTCACTGCCCAGAATTATGTCACATCGGACATTTTCCAAATTCACATGAAATATATAGAAGGAAATCTTCCCTCTTTTCCAGTCTCTACGATAAACAAAATACTACATTAAACTCTCTCCTCCCTGTCTAGATGCCAAATCCCCTCCTGAATATGGCAAGAAGGTGGGCAGCCCAAGGGCTTCAGTGCTCATGTCTCCCAGCAATCATCCAATTCCCAGGCTACCATTTGCCAACGATGGGGAGGGCTACAGCTTTGTTGTTGGCAACTCTGCCCCAGAATGATGCATCACTACCCTTCTGCCCCATCACAACCTTGTAGAGCTGGCCCTTGTAGAGCTGAAATTGTCTCAGGGGCATCTGCTCCAAAGCCCTATCTGCTGCTCATGCTCATGCCCCTAAGCCTTTACAGCAGAGCCCTGCCCATCACTCCCTATCAGAGCCCAGTCTATCTTCTCTCCCTGCTCAAACAAGATCCGTTGTCTTTGTAGCTCTCTTTGTAAGGCCCCCAGCACCAATGCTACTGGAATAGCCTGTGAGGATCTCCTCATACAATCTCTGCCAACAGATAGTAGAGAGCTGGACCAAGAAGGAGGAAGACCCGAGATCAAATCCTGCCTTAGATATTGACTAGCTGTGTCATCCTGAGCAAGTCACTTAATTTGTCTCAGCTTTTTTTAATCTATAAAATAAGGATAACAATAGCATTGGTCTGACAGGATTATTGTGAAGATTGGATGAGATGACATATAAATAAACGCTATCTAAGTACTAGTTCACTATGTTCTACCCATTGTCCCAGACTCAGCTCAAATAACACTCCCACCATGAAAGCTTCCCCATAGCTTTCATCCCAGCAGGAAATCATCTCTCCCTCATCTGACCTCAAAACTCTTTGTTCTTCTCTTATGCACTGATGAGTTTTGACCATATTGGTTATACGGCATTTCTCTACATTTATTTCTCTACAGGTTTTTAATCGGTTCTATTAGAATAGAATTCATTGAATTTTATTTCTCCTTGTGCTTTTCCACCACTGCCTTGCGGAGAATCTTGCACAAATACACAATCAATATTTAATGGATGAATTGCTTCTTTCACAACATGACTAACGCAGAAATATGCTTAATGTGATTGTACGTATATAACCTATGTTAGATTGTTTGTTGTCTTGGGGAGGGGGGAGGGAAGGGAGGGAGGGAGAAAAATTAGGAACTAGAAATCTTATAAAAACAAATGTTGAAAACCATCTCAATATGTAACTGGAAAATAAAAATATATTTTTATAATAAAAAATGGATGAATTGATGAAATGCTTTTTGATGAGGAGGAGGAAGAGGATGGTCCAGGTTAATGGAATTAACCTTCACATTAGAATCTTAGAACATCTATCATGAGAACCAATGCTATACACTGGTAGGTCTTAACTCTTTTGTTCTTCCTCTTTTTTCTCTCTGTATCTCTCTCCGTGTCTGTATCTATGTCTATCTCTGTCTTTCTCACATAAATGCACACGTACACACGCACGCACGCACACACACACAAAAGAAAAGAGGTGCCAGATGCTCACTCCTTAAAACCCTAAGGATAGGACAAAACTGTGCTTGGGAAACCAGAAAAAGTCAGGCAGATATTTATTGGGTACCTACTATAATTATAATAATACTAGCTCCCATTTCTGCAGCACTATAAAATCTACAAAGTGTTTACCTTCACAACAACCACACGAGGCAGCCTCATGTTAGAGAGAAGGCAACTGAGCCTTACACAACTTAAAAATATTGGAAATCTGTGTGTGACTTGCCTATAGTCACACAGCTAATGAATGTCCAAGGCGCTGTTCTCTATTCTACAATGAACAAGATGACCACTTGCTGCATCACCATGAGATTTCAAACTCAACCGTGAAGTACCTGGATCTTCCAAGGGGGCCAATAACAGAAACCAAGGTATAACATGCCAAGATATTCACAGCATCGTTTTTTGGGGGTGGTGACAAAGAACTGGAAAGAAGGTGGGTGTCAATTGAAATGGAAAAAGTTGATAAACTGTGGCACATAAATGTAATAGAATTAATCAGGAAAAGACAAATATGAGAAATTCAGAGAAAAATGGGAAGAGTTGTACGAAGTAATACAAAGTAGAATTATTAGTGCTCCCAAAGGTAGAATATAAACAATGCAGATGAAAAGAACACTAAAAATTAGCCCAACTCTGAGTAATTAAAAAACATTAAAAAACAAACAAACAAACAAAAACAACAATGATGGTCCCAGAGAAAGGATAATGAAACCTATTTACCCCCTCTCCCCAGAGGCAGAATATTGTATAAGTTGTCACACATGGTCATTGCATTTGTTCTTTTTTGTCCAACTTTTTTTCCTGTTACAAGGGAATGGTTATTTCTAGAGGAGGCATATTTATATAAATGACTATGATGTAAACACAGAAGATCATTAAAATGGAAAAAAAATTCAGTTCTAAAACAATAGGACCATTAGAGTTAGAGTACTGGACTTGGAGTCAGTTAGACCTGGGTTCACTTCCTGTCTCAGATATGTATTAGCTGTGTGACCCTGGACAAGTCACTTACAATGAGGGAGTTGGAGCAGATAGCTTCTAAAACCCCTTCTGGCTCTAAATCTATGATCCTAGAGCTGTCAGAATTTACCTTAGAGATCATTTAGCCCAAGTAACCTGTCCAAGGTAGCAGAGATAGGAACTAGCTGAGCATGTATTTGAACTCAGATCTCCTGACCCCAAGACAATGTGCTTCCATCATTTAATAGTGCTAGGACCCAGATCGTTAAAATGTGTTAGCACAGGTTTTATCTGAGTTACAGGTCCCCTTAACTCTCACATTCCACATTCCAAGATCTCTCCAGGTTGTGACCATCTGTGTTCTAAGGTCCCTCCCAACTCTAATAATCTATGCTCTAAAGTCCCCCCAACTCTGATGTTCCATGTTTTGTTTTGCAGAAAATCTTAATAGCTTCCATTTTATTTTATCTTCATGGTAACCCTATGAGTCGAAACCAGCATTTTCAGTGAAATTAGCCAAGGCAGTTTATTTACCTGGCAGCATTGTGATGAGCAGGGGCCAGGAGGTGGCAGCTCCTGAGAAGAGCATACCCGGCATGAAGCACACTAGCTGGTTTTGCTCAACTAGGGATAAAGTCACTCTCTGAACTTTCTGTTGTCTAGTCCATAAAACAATTTAAATGTAAAATGACTCCTCCAGCAGTGTACCTGGGAACCTGTGCAGTAAAGACTAACATCCATAGCATAACCTGATGGGATAACAAGCAACTCAATCAAAGATGCAGGTGTTTTCTGCAATCCCCAAATCCCAGGATGTCAGAACCATAGATTTGGAAAGTACCTCAATAGACATGTAGTGTTGTTTATGCCTGACTGAGACATCCCCTCTCCAACCCTGACAAGTGGTCATCCAGCCTTGGCTTTGAGTGTGTGAGTGGGAGTCTGCCACCCACGGAGAGGCAGCTTATTCTTCAACTTTTGACTGAGAGCTGTATTCGATCCTGTTGTGTTCCTGACTCACCTAGCACACACAATGTGAGGGCTACAGAGGACCTGAAAGTTCAGAATGTCAGAGCTGGCAGGGACCTTAGAACACAGACTGTCAGAAGTGGGAAGGATCTCATTTATTTAGAATTTTTCCCCACCTTACACATAAAAACAAATTGTAACATCGATTTTTAAAATTTTGTGTTCCAAATTCTCATCCTTCCTCCCTATTCCCCCCTTAAGAACTCAAGCAATTCAATATAAATTATATATGTACAGTTGTGCAAAACATAGCAGGCAAAAAAAAATTTAGAAAAAAGAACTAACATCAACAACAACAAAATATACTTCCATCTCTATTCAGGTACCATCAGTTCTTTGTAGATGGTTTGCATTTTTTCATAAGTCCTTCAGAGTTGTCTTGGATCATTGCTGGGGGAGATCTTAGAACATGGAATGTCAGATTGGGGGGGGGGGCCTTAGAGCATAGACCAATCGAGTTGGGAGGGACCTTAGAACACAGACTGCCCAAACTGGGAGATTTTAGAACACGGAACATCAGAGTTGGGGGGACTTTAGAGCAAAGACTATTAGAGTTGGGAGGGACCTTAGAACACAGATGGTCAGAATCCAGAGAGATCTTGGAATGTGGAATGTGAGAGCTAGGGGGACCTTAGAGCATAGACAGTCAGAGCTAGAAGGAAATTTAAGGATCATCTATCTTCTAGTCCATATGCCACATTTTAGGGGTGTTTACTGAGGCAAATTCATGGGTAGTGACTTGCCCAAGGTCATACATGGAACGTGTCACAGAGGGTGTGTGAAAGAAGCTGGGTCTACAGAATGTTTTTCAGAACCTGGCACTGGATGAAGTGCCTCTAGATGAGATCTTCAATGATTTTTTATCTCGGGTTTTACAACCTCAGAGAGCCTCCAATCATCTCAAGCAATGCTTGTGATTCTCAAATCCAAATTAGTTATTATTTCACTTTAAACATAAGCCATGAAGCGGATTGGGAAAGGGGGTTAAATGGAGCAGAGTGCTACAGACCTAGGAATTCCTTGGTTTAAAGGACTCCTACTTTGGATTCTTCTTCTGATGCAGACTGGCAACTCTTCTGGTACTAAGAGTTTGCCTGGGGCTCTGGGATGCCAAGACACTTGCCTATGCCTAGTATATGTGTCAGGAGAGGAACTTGAATCCAGATATTCTGGACTCCAAACCCAGACGACACCACTACAACCCAATGTATCATAGCCTTTTTTAAAAAATATCCTACTTCTTTTATAAAGTTTGTTATTATGTGTCACAAAATCAAGAAAAACCCAAACGAGATGTGTCAGACTCCACAAAAGGGCAAGAATCTCTGCCCAACAACTCTGGCCATACAACTCCATTGGCGACAAATTAAAATTTTGGCACTGAGATGATGACAGGACAATGGATTCTCAAATAACTGAGATTTCTTGGCAAAAAAGAAACCAAAGTTCTTTGACCTCCAGTGGTCACATTTTCTAGCTCAAAGGCATTCAGAAGACCCACTGAAATGCTCTTCTCCTCAGCTCCTGCCCACTAGGAAAGCAACAACTATCCCTCTTCTATTCACAACAAAAGGCTACACACAAAATGAGAAAAAATCGGCTGAATCTTCCCTTGTTCATTTCTTGAATTAAATCCCATCCTCATGTTGTTGGCAAGGGGATGCAACTTGGTAAAGCAAGGGCTTGAACAAGCAATGAGGGGTACTATATTTAGAATGCCACAGAAAGCAGTGTCTCTACTTTGGATGTTGTTCTGGAAACCTCAAAAAGTGGTGTTTGGGGCTTTTTTCTTCTCTCCTGTAAAGAGCCTGATACTGCAGCTCTGCCATTAACAGTTTGTTCTAGGGACATCAGCCTTCCTCGGCCTCCTAATTAGACAGATGAGAATACTGAGGCCCTAAGTGGGGGAGGGTGAAGTGACCACAGCCAGGTTTACTTGATTACTATGAAATTGGCCAAGGCTGCCTAGGATGCTTGCCACAATATTTCAAAGGAAGCTTGACATGAGATTTAGCTGAATTTCTTCCCTAACTTAATTCCTTCCAGTCTCTGGTATGTTTTGAAGGTGATCTCAGATTCTCAAAAGTGTACTTATGTCAGTGGAGGGCAAGCAGAGATTTCCAGTCAAGATGGAAAGGCTTTTGGGACAGGACTGGTGATTAACTGGACATCTGTCATCAGAGGAACAGCCGAGCTAAGTTTAGCAAGGCGTGTCACCAAAGGGCAGCCACCGGCTGATGAGTATTCTCTGCCCCATCAAGACCATTTTTAGAAGAACCAGAGAATTGATTTCTTTGCTGGTGGTGGAGTTGACTTCTCTGCTAGTGGTGGGAATACCTACAATGATAAAATGATGGATTTTTTTTGAGGTATCTGAATTCTAATTGGAGATGCTTAGGCTTTTTATGACATAGGTGAGAGGCAGAATGATATAGAGTGCTGAATTTGGAGTCAGGAGACACAGGCTCAGATCCTATCTTAGATACTTATTAGCAGTGTGATCATGAACAAGTTCCTTAGCTAACTCTCAGAGTCTCAGTTTCCCCATCTGTAACATGGGGGATAAATAGCTAGCACTTTAAGGTTTACGAAGCACTTTACATATATTGTCTCATTTTGATCCTGACAATAACCCTTTGACGTGGGTGCTATTTTTTTTGAGGCTTCTCAAAGTTTATTAGTTTCTGTTGAGTACAAAGTAAACAAAGTTACTGAGGCTGCTGGAAAGCACACAGGTGATTTGGATAGTAAAAACAAACAAACAAACAAACAATAAGTGTGGTTTCTTTTACTTGTTTTTTTGTGTTTTGATTTTCTTTTCCTTTTTAAAAAAACCACACACACACGATACAACTATTTCTACACTTAAGCAGCCTGTCTATTCTAAGGGAATAGGTGGGAGAGGGAAGGGAAGGGGAAATGGGCTCCGATGCCTAGCACACTTCAGAAGCGGAGAAGCAGTACAGAGGATGCTGCTGCTCAAGCAGAAGGCCCAGTGTTGCTGGGATCACTGACATGCCTATTCCTCATGGCCTCCTGAGCCATGTCACAGGTGATCGTGCCATGAGCAACCTGGAAAGTTCTCTGGGGATTCCAGTACAGTTGTCATGAATGGATGACTCGACTTCCCGAAGGAGAAGCTCCCCCACCAGTGGCCTGTGTCTGATTTGGGAAGACCAGGATGGTGGGGGATCACTTCCCCAGAGTGCTCAGCACTTTCCACAGGAGCTGTTGCTGGAAGTGGAGTCCAGACGTCTTCGGTAGGACAAGTGAACCGCTGGATGGGATTGCTTCCATGTTGCTTGTTTCTTCTTGTGTTGATGTAAACCTTAGTGGCAGCTCCTGTCAGGCAGTGGGCTGCGGCGGACGATCACGGGTGACCTGGCTCCGGGGAAGGGGGCGCTGGGCCACAGAACCCATTTGTAAAGGAGATAACGGGAGGATACTCCACGGCAACGGAAAATGCTAGAGTTCTTTGGGTTTCGGTGGGTGCTATTATTGTCCCCATTTCCAGTATAAGAGGAAACTAAAGTTGAAAAGAAATTCATTGACTTGCCTGGAGTCGCATTGCAAGTGTCTGGGGTGGAATTTGAGCTCAGGTCTATCTCAACTCCAAGTCAAGCATTCTATCACCTGTACCACCTCGCTGACTCAAATATATAGGCTGTTGTCATTGTCGTTGTTATTTTCTCCCTCTCCCTCTCCCTCTCCCTCTGAGCTGACAACTTCCGCAAATAAACTCTATTATGGTAAGGGTAGACTTTTCACAAGGGCTGCTCTTTAATGTTTTGTCACTGTGTTCCCAACATCTAGCACAATGCCTTGTGCATAGTTTAGTTTTGTTCAGTCATGTCCAACTCTTCTTCTTCTTTTTTTTTATAGTATTTTATTTTCGAATTACATGTAAAGATTTTCTTCAACATTCATTCCCCATTTGGGGTTTTCTTGGGAAAGATACTGGAGTGGTTCACCATTTCCTTCTCCAGCTCATTTACAAGATGAAGAAACTGGGGCAAAGAGGATTAAGTGACTTGCCCAGGGTCGCACAGCTAGAAAGTGTCTGAGGCTAGATTTGAACTCAGGAAAATGAGTCTTCCTGACTCCAGGCATGGAATTCTTTTTCTTTTTAAGTGAGGCAATTGGGGTTAAGTGACTTGCCCAGGGTCACACAGCTAGTTAGTGTTAAGTGTGGGGCTGGATTTGAATTCAGGTACCCCTGACTCCAGGGCCACTGCTCTATCCACTGTGCCACCTAGCTGCCCCAGGCATGGAATTCTATCCACTGTACCACCTAGCTTATCCTTGCACATGGGTATACAATAAATTCTTATCGAATGGAATTGAATGGAATTGGACTGAACAGTGCTGGAGAAGCCTTTGCAACATTGATAGGTGCCCATTTTAATAAGAAGACAGTCCTCATATTTAATGCTAGATAACTACCTCCTCCAGCCTTATATTACATCCTGACCCAAACTTAGATACATCAATGAACTATTGTACAAGTAGCCCTGGTTTATGCATTAAAGATAACATGGATTTAGTCAATATTGCATTATCTATTACAAGAAAATTTATTAGCATCTGGACTAAAAGATCTCTTAGTAGAAACAACCCATTTCCTAATCTTTTATGTGGTATACCACTCCTGACCAAGCTTCTTAGTTGCCAAGATCAGCATCTGTCTCCCCTAATGCACCTTTTGCTCTCCTATTTAAAGTCATAAAATCCCTTATCTCCAGGCCCCTGAAAGCTCCTTGGCACATTACCACTTAGTACTACATTTTAAAATTGGATCAAACACAGGCCTCCTTTCTCTGGATGAGAGAGAACCATGTTGAAGCCAGATTGACCTGCTTTCAATGCCAGCATACCAATTGAAAGCAACCACTGGCTAAATCTCCAGAGGAAAAGATGGGTGCTCATTGACTTTGGGGACCTTTGGGAAAACATTTAAGGACCCCAGTTATAAGATGCATATGTGCCAGATGTCCTCACACAACACGAGAAAGTGTTTCAAGACAAAAATTCCATCCATTCTAAATGAATTGAGCTAGGGTTGGTGTGTCTATTGCTTTGTCTTTTACATGCCTTGAAACACCAGCTATGGAGCCAGTGAGGGATAACAGATGGACAGCCTAGAGTGCTGTGCTGGCACCCACAGAATTTTAAAGAGCTTGAAGGAAAGCCCTCAGCATTTATGGGGACCTGTGGGCTCTCCCTCCACCACCCTGGAAAATTACTTGTTACTTACATATCTGTATTCCATGTCATTCCCTGTTCTAGAATATCAATTCCTTGAGGACAGGGACTGTTTCCTCCTTTTCTCTTTGTATTCCTATTGCCTAGCACAGTGTGTGGCATCTAGAAAGCACCCATTGAATTGATTGCTTTTTTGTTTGTTTGCTTAATAGAAGTTTAAGCAAGTTTTGGGATAAAAATCATGCAGGATCAAGGAGCACCCACATAGGTGAGATCAATCAGCCAATCAATAAGCATTTATTAGGCAACCACTGTGTTCCAGGCACTATTCCCAAATCCTCACCTTAAAAGTGATTACATCATGGGGATAAAGGTGTGTGGGGAAAACAACTTGTGTACATGTAATTATGAAATAATTACAAGGTTAAAACAAGGTAGTGTGTGTGTGTGTGTGTGTGTGTGTGTGTGTGTGTGTGTATGTGCACATGGCAGGGGAAGAGATGGGGATAGTAAAGGTGGCAGCCTTGAGCTGAACTTTGAAGGCAGCAGGGAATTCTAAGGGGGAAAGGTGAAGTGGGGGGAGTACAATTCAGGCATGAGGCATAGCCTAGGCAAAGGCACAGAGGAAAGGCATGGAGCATTGTGCAGGAGAAGCAGGAGGTGGGCTAGTTTGATTGTACTTGCAGAGGGTGTGAAGGGGAGTGATCTGTCGTAAACCTAGAAAGGGAGCTTGTTTTAAATACCACACTCAGGGGTTTGTGTTAGATCCTAGAGCCTATAGCATATCACCGGAGCTCCTTGAGCAGGGGAGGCATATGCTCAGACCTGTGCTTTAGGAATAGAGGTGGCTGTGCAGAGGACACACTGGGGAGGAACATGTCTGGGGGCCAGGAGACAAATCAGGGAGCTTTTCCAATATTCCAGACAAGTAATAATGATTGCCCAAAGTAGGGTGGCAGCCAATGAGCCAGAAGGGAAGAGGTGGTGTAGAGGCAGAGTTGATGAGACTTCCCAACTTATGGGGCATGGGGGAGGGGTAGTAAGAGACAGTGAGTAGAGTCAAGGGTAATTCTAAGGCTCTGAGCCTAATCATAGAACCATGAAAGGATTGCTACACTTAGACATGGCTTCTTTGGCAATATTTGCAATGGAGAGAAGTTACAGAAAAGCAAAGTTAGATTTGATGTCTAGACAAAAACAAACCCCAAACTCCCTAACAATCGGAACCATAACAAAGTAGAATGGGCTTCCGTGAGAAGCAGTGGACTCCTTCTCCTCCTTGGGGGGTCTTCAAACAGGGCCCAGATGACTCCTTGTCAGAGAGGTCAGAGTGGGGAATCCCCTACTCATGTAGGTTGGATAAAATGGCCACTAAGATCTTTTCCAGTTCTCAAAATCTGTGATTCTGCATAGGGGCATGAAATGAGAGAGCAGCTCGTCCCACTTAACTATGATTAATGGGAACAGTGCTTTCTCCTACTTTGGGAGAGACATGGCCTTGGCCGGTGTGGTATTATCAGCACTAGATGTTTCCTGAGCCTCTGATGTTTTAAACTCAGCTATATCCTTAGTGTGTCCTTGAACTTGTGACCACATTAATTTGAAGTTTCAAGGAAGAGAAAGTCAAGGTCTACTGTGGCTATTACAAGTATTTTGAAAGCTACGAAAGCCTATTACACAAGGGGAGATTATTATTTGGCTTGTGTGAAGCTAAGCAGATGGTCTCATATGGCCCTCTGACTCAGTGCATGAGCCCGGCCTTGTGGGATCACTTATGAATCTGTTCCATAGTAAGCAGGCAGTAAGATTTTCCTTTAAAATTTTTTTGGAAACTTCACACTAAGAATGTCCTTGTGTTTTCCAACAGGAAACAGAAGAGGGAAAGAAGTCAAGAAGGGAAGACAGAGGAGGTGAGATGATATTGGAAAGGGAAATCCAAACCTTGGCAAACCCACCACCCTGTCCCAGGGGATGGCTCCACAGTACTTACCATGATCATGAGAAAACACCAAGAAGTCAAGTTCAGTCAGCATCTGGGCCAAGTCATCGTAGCGGCCGCAGTGTTCGCCAGCACCATGAGAGATAAACACGAGGGCCCTGAAAACAAAACAAGGAGATATGGTGTGAGGACAGAATTCTGGCTGGTTTGGAATGGAGCTCAACCAACATCTAACAATTTGAAAAGATTTCAGATGGGAAACAGAGAGAGAGGATTCCTGGATAGTTTAGCAGATGATGGCCTTAGAACAAGTGGAAAAAGAACATAATAGAATATTACTGTGTGTAAGTAATGACATATGAACAATTTAGAGAAACAAGGGAAGGCCTAAAAGTAAAAACAAATAGTAAAGCCAAGCAGAGACCAAAAAAAAAAAAAGAACCTTATATAAAATTAAATACATCAGTGTAAAGAAAAGTCAATGTGGAAAAGCAACATGCATCTGGTCAAGGTCAATGGTCAATGTTAAGACCATCTTATGAAAGTTAAAGATGACATCATTCCTATCTGCTAATAATCAATAAACTCACTATTTTTAGAAGAAACACTGTTTTGTAAGGGGTGTTGGGTGGCTATTGTTATAATCTAGGCAAGAGGTGATCAAACCTGAACTAAGGTGGTGGCTCTGTAGAATTAGAGAGAAGGGGCCAACAATGAGAGATATCATGGCAGCAGAATCATTGGATTGGATTGGAGAGGAAATGATGAAGAGAGAAGTCTGTGAGGATCACCACAGGACTGTGGACCTGAGTGATTAGAAAGATAGTGATTAGCAAAGTTTGGAAAAGGGATGAATTGTTGGTTTTTTGTTTTTTTGGAAAATAGAATAAGTTCTTTTTCGGTATGTTAAGTTTGAGAGACTGATGGAGGGGGGAAGGAAGGGATGGAAATAAGCATTTATATAGCACCTACTATATGCTGGGCACTGTGCTGAGTGCTTTACAAATATTATCTTATGAGATCCTCACAATAAGCCTGTGAGGGAGATGCTGAAATTATCTCCATTTTACAGTTGAGGAAACTGAGGGAAACAGATATAATGACTTGCCCAGGGTCATACAGCTAGTAGGTGTTTGAGGCCAGATTTGAATTCAGGTCTTCCCTGACTCCAGGCCCAGCTCTCTATCCATTAGGTGAATGATGAGACATTTGGATGGAGATGTCCAGCAGAAAGATGAACAGTGTTCAGAGGGCAGGGAGCAGTACAAATTGAAGAGTCGTCACCTTCCATTTCCAAGAGTGGCTTTTATTTATTGGGACATATTCATTATGGTAAAGCATGATTTCTAAAAGGTATTTGAGGATAAGATGATAACAGGCATTTTATTCCAATTTAATTTAAAAATATTTATTCAGCATTTACTATATACAAGACACTGAGGAGGAAAAGATGAAATATGACATGGGCTCTGCCCTCTAGGAGTTTATAGTCCATGAGAGGAAATCAAAATGCTTCATGAAAACCCAAGGAGGAAGAGACCACTTTCAGCCTGGGGAAGTGGAGCAGTGGGCAGAGAAGGTGCAGATTTTACACTTGTAGAACACGTTATAGTTTCCTCACAAATGAGCTTTGGGAAAATGTGGTGAAGCCTATCGCCATTGAATTAGTGAGTATAAAAGCTAGAACTTCAATAGCCGCTGCAGAGAGTTTGCAATTCAGACTTGCTGACAAATGATTATGAAGAGAATTTAAGGTTAAAAAAACTAAACCCAATACCAAACATTTATTAAGTGTTTACAGGGGCAACTAGGTGGCACAGTGGATAAAGCACCGGCCCTGGATTCAGGAGGACCTGAGTTCAAATCCAACCTTAGATACTTGATACTTGCTAGCTGTGTGACCCATGGCAAGTCACTTAACCCTCAATGCCCCCCCCCCAAAAAAAAAACCAAACCAACCAACCAACCAACAAAGTGTTTACTATGTGCTAAGCACTGGGGATGCAAAAGGAGGGAAAAGTACCTAACCTCAAGGAGCTTACAATTTAGTAGTGAAGCAAGTAAGCAAACAAATATGTACAAAAAAGCTATATGAAGGATAAATAAGAAATAATTAAAAGACAGAGGGTTGGGGAAGGCTTCCTATAGAAGATGGGATTTTATTTAGGACTTAAAAGAAGCCAGGGGTGGGGGGGTTACTTGATGGAACAGAGCTAAGAGATGGAGTGTCTTGTTCATGGAACAGTCAGGAGTCCAGTGTTACTGGATCAAAGAGCACATGTCAGAAAGTAATGTGTAAGAAGACTGGAAAGGTAGGAGGAAGGTAAGTTATGGAGGGCTTTGAGTACCTAATGGAACATTTTGTATTTGATCCTGGAGGTGATAGAAAGTCACTGGAGTTTATTGAGTGGAGAGGGAGGAAGGGTGACATGATCAGACCTCTGCTTTAATAAAAATCACTTTGGTATCTGGAGGATGGATTGGAGTAAGGAGAGACAAAGCAGGCAAACCCACCAGCTGTTGCAATAAGCCAGGTGTGAGGTGATGAAGGCATGCACTTGAAGGGTGATAGCATCAGAGAAGAAAAAGGGGTGAATTGGAGAGATGTTGCAAAGGTGAAACTGACAGACCTTGCTTGATTGGATATTGGTGAGGGAGGCAGGGAGATAGGAATTAAGGATGACACCTGAGTCATAAGCCTGAAGGCCTGGGAGGATAGTGGTGCCCTCTACACTAATAGGAAAGGGGAGGGGAGAGGGGAGAGGGGAAGATAATGAGTCCTGTTTTGGACGTGTTGAGTTTAAGATGTCTACTAGACATCTCATTTGGGATGTCTGAAAGGTAGTTAGAGATGCCAGATTAGAGGGCAGCAGAGAGGTTAGGATGGGATAGGTAGATTTGAGAATCATCAGCATAGAGGTGGTAATTAAATCTGTGGGAACTGATGAGATTACTGAGTAGCATAGAAATTCCTTTCCAGCATAAATAACTCATCCATGAGAGGTGAATTCTAAGCTTCCTTTTAGTGCCCAGAAAGAAATATGGTAGATTCTAATTTATTGAGGCACTGCTTTTAGAAAAAACAATGATCATTTATAAGTACCTATGAAGAAAAACATTATACATATTCCAATGGATATTGAGAGGCAGAATGATATTGTCAATGGAGGGTTGGATTCAAGTCAAGAAGACCTGGTTTCAGAGCTTGACTCAAACTCTTACTAGCCGTGTGAAGGTTGGGTTCACACTTAACCTCTCTGATCCCCTGTTCTTCCTCTATAAAATAAGGAGGTTGCACTAAAAGGTCTCAGCAGTCTCTTCTGGTTAGAAATCTATGATCCCTCAATCCACTCTTCACTGTGGATGTTCCCTCTAACAATGCAGATCACAGTGCATCCATAGCTGCCCATCCTGTAGGACTCTTGTTCATTTCCTCCCCCTAAATTCTTTCATGGTGGTTCTACACAACATACTGGGGGCTGTCCTTATAGGACTGGTGGTAGGGGGAGAATGAGAAGAGAGATGTAGCCATAGTTCACAAGGTAGAAGAACTTCAACAGGATGGATTTGGGAAGCCTGCCTCGGATGCTGGCTGTGTGACTTGGGCAAGTCTTTCGGTGTCAGTTTCTCCCTCTGTAGAATGGGGATACCTGCATAACCTATCTCATTGCAGGGACACTGGGAAGTAAATGCTTTAAGAACCTTAAACTGCTCCAGAAATGTGAGCTATTATTGTTATGTAAATGTTAGTTATTATTATGAGTGGGTCATGATCTCACGGTTGGAAATCATTGCTTCAAAACTTTATAAAAAACCCTTACATTTAAAAACACCCACTGCAGCTCTCTAAAAGTACATGACCAAGTAAATGCTAGGGTCCTCAGAGACCAACTGAAAAACTCACTGGCACTAATGGGTCATTCTGCTAACTCTGCAATGAGCTGCAAAAAGTTATTAGAGCCCTCTGTTCAAATAATACCCAGCTAAGCAAAAAAAAAAAAAAAACCTACAATGTGGGAGATGTTTGCCTTAGATATTGTTTCTAGATCTTCTCTTAACTGACTTAGTCAGGGAAAAGAATAAAATCACCATCACCCAAAGTAATTCCAGTAAAAAGGATTTCACAGTAAAAAGTCATCAGACACAGGCATAGAAGCAGATGGACCAATCTGGCACCTACCACTCTGTGACTGGGCAGTTCACTGGGCTAATGCCTAAGCTGCCTGTGAGGGGGTGAGCCAGAGGCTCTATGGAGGCTGGGGGGTGGGCAAACCAGAGGACACACAACAAGTGCACTGAGTTTAAAGCAATCAGTCATGTGGGTGTCCTCCTCCTCTGGCTTTGGAGCCAGAAAGTATCTCAACAGCAATGCTGTCCAACCCCCTCATTTTCCAGATGAGGAACATCAAGCTCAGAAGGTGAGGTGACTTGCCCCAAGACACACAAGTAATAAGAACCTTCCTTCAACCTCTCTCACACATGGGATACAACTGCTGTGAATCTCAAAGCTGAAAGGGACCACGGAGATAATCTGTTCCAATTGCCTTATTTTATAGATGAGAGAGCACAAGGCATGGAGGAGTGAAGGGATTTTCTCAAGGTCGCATAAGCAGTTAGTAGGAGAGTTATGTTACTAAGCCAGGTTTCCTGACTCTCAATCTGGTTATTTTTCCACTATATACCATATATAGTCCAACATCTCATTTTAAAAACAAAGAACCTGGGAAGAAGTGATGTGATGTATCTAAGGACAAAGTCCCTTGTATGAAAGCCAGAGGTGAAGCCCGCATTTCCTGTGTTCCAATCTAACACTCTTTCCAGCACACAATTGAGCCTTTTTGTTCTTCTCTCAGGTAGTTAGTATAATCTTTAAGGCTAACTAGCCACTCAGGATAAACTTTATGACCTTGGTCTTATTAGTTATTATTAATTTGTTATTAACCATTATTATTATTAACCAGGCCAAGTATAGATCTATGAAACCACACTTAATGAATGTTTAAGAACACTACAAGAAAAGAAGAAGGAAGGAAGGGAAGGATGAAGAAAGAAAAAACAAGAAAGAAAGAAAAGGAAGGGAAGAAAGAAATAGAAAAGAAAGAATGAAAAAGAAAAGAAGGAAAGCAAGGAAGGAAGAATGAATGGAAAGGAAAAGGATTAGGAAGAAAGAGGAAAGAGAGAAGGAAAGGGAATAAACCTTAATCACCTACCATGTGCTAGGCACTGTGCTGAAAACTTTAAAAATATTCTCTCATTTGGTCCTCACAATTACCCTGGGAGCTAGGAACTATTATTATTCCCACTCTACAGGTTAGGTAATTGAGGCAAATAGAGGTTGTGGTTTGCCCAGGGTCACACAGCTAGTGTCAAGTTTCTGAGGCTGGATTTGAACTCAGGTCCTCCTGAATCCAGTGTCAGTGCTTTATCCTCTGTGCCACCTAGCTCCCCCTTCTGCACATGATCTTAATCATGATCTGAACTCAGGAGAGAATGGGAGGATTTGCATTTCCCTCCTCCTTTCCCCAGGAAGATGTTGCTGTTCATTGTATCACATTATGATGGGTTCCCACTCCCTCCAATGGATTTCTGGTTCTGTGACTCCAGTACCAAAATTCTCAGGATTGAATTTTTGCTAAAAAGCAATTTAAAATCTCACAGCCAGCTTCTGTTGAAGAGCCTGCATGTGGGTATGTGATGGATGGACCTGCTCCATTTCCCAGAACTGAAACAGAAGCAGTGGAACTCTGGGACTCTGGAAATCCAAATTTAACTTTTTTTCCTCCGCTTTCAATTTTGTAAGCAGATTGTCTTTCCTTTGCATCCACGGCTCCATCACATTCTGAGGCCCTGATAATCTCACGACTCAACAATTATTTATTGACTGCCTTCCACAACAATATTAGACTCACCTTCCCACAGAACTGTAAGGTTATAATGCACTTTGCTCATGTTAAGCCTGAAAGCAGGGAGTGGAGGGACTAGTTAAGTCCATTTTTATAGATGATAAAGCTAAGAGAGAAGTGACTTGCCCAGGGTCATATAGTTAGGAGTCAGAGACAGGATGAGATGCCAATGTTGATTCAATACTGAGCTGAGCACCATGGAGGATAAGGAAGAATGAAGAACACAATCTCTGCTTTCTAAGAAGTTAAATTCTCATTGAGAAGACAAGAAATACATGGATTAGATGGCAAGACAATAACCAACTGCCTGCTAGATATTCAATTGGCATCTCGAGCTCCCTATGCTCAAAGCAAAGCTCCTTCTCTTCCTACCTATGCCTGCCCACCTCTCAACTTTCCTCTTTAGAGCTCTATTGTCCTTCTTTCATTTGTTTCTGTTTTTGTTGTTTTGGTTTTGGTTTTTATGGGGCAATGGGGTTTAAGTGACTTGCCCAAGGTCACACAGCTAGTAAGTGTCAAGTGTCTGAGGTCAGATTTGAACTCAGGTCTTCCTGAATCCAGGGCCAGTGCTTGATCCACTGCACCACCTAGCTGCCCCTCTATTGTCCTTCTCAACAGCCAGGTTCCCCACCTCAGTCTTATTCTTGTCTCCTCGTCTTCACCCAAACACCAAGCCCAGTCAGTTGCCAAGTCTTACCAATTCTCCCTCTACAACACCTTGTAGCCATCCTCTCTTCCCTACTTAGATAGTGACAGTGAGGCAAGCCCCTCTCCAATCCATCCCTCCCTACAGCCTAGGAAAATACCACCACCCCCCTCACCACCACCACCCCCAGCTTCCAGAGCTCTCTGCTGCCTCCTGGACCAAATACTACCTCCTCTGTCTAGCATTGAAAGCCCCTCACAACGTGGCTCCACCCTATCTTTCCTCATTGACTTCACCTTATTTCCTCTCATGTACTTCGTATGCTAAACAAAGTGGTCAACATGTCTTCCTTGCGCCTGACACTCAGCTCCCACCTCAGTGGAATGTGCTCCCTCCCACCTGGCTCCTGCCTCTTAGCACCTCTGGCTTCCTTTAGAGATCACCTCAAGTACTACCTCATACAAAAGACCTCTCCTAATCCTTCCAGTTTTTAGCTTTCTCCCCTTCCCAAAATGTCTCTGCTATGGACGTTGATACACTTTAAATGTACTCATCTGTGCCTGTGTTGCATTCCTCAGGTAGACTATAAGCTCCTTGAGGGCAGGGACTGTTTCATTTTGTTTTTATTCCCAATGCCAAGCTTACACTTAGCTGGAGCTTAAGAAATACTTGTTGAATTGAACTAACCAAGGATTGTTTAAGTGGTGGACAGTAAGTACTACAAGGAGGAGGCCATGAGAAGAGAGAGATCATTGTGGATTAGCCTGGCTAAGGGAGACTTTCTGCTGAAACCTGCTGTGCAAAAAGGGATGGGGGTAGGTTTTGTAGTCAAGAGGAAAAGAAGAGCATTTGAGGGATGATGATGATGAAAATAAATAAAAGTATTAAGGTGTAAGCATATAAGTGTAAAGTATATATAACATATAAGAGATATATGTATAAATAAAAGTATAAACATGACTTATCAAGGGGGAAAGTGAACAGGCTGGCTGGGCTACTGCAGAGATTTCATGAAAAAAAATAATAAGAGAGAAGCCTGGACATATCCAAAAGGAACCAGATCATTTTAGGGCTTTGAATACCAAGAATGATATGGGTCTGGGGTAACTCAGAGGTTTTCTCCTTGAGAAGCTAAACTAAAGGATGACACACCTAAAAAGTAAGGGGAGATAAGCCCATTAGGTGTGGCTTTTACCTGAGCAGTGCCAGGGGACAGAGTTAACTCTAGAAGTCAGGACCACCACCCCTCATTCAAGCCTTTCCCACCCCAACCCTAAAGGGAACTTTCCATTGTCAGGTGGTCACCCCATGTATTGTCCATAAAAGCTTTTGCCTTTCTCCTGTTCTTGGTGGAGAATGTTTCTAAGCCATCTTCTTCCCTTAAGGGGAAGTCTTCAACTTCCCTCTTGGTCACTTTCTCTAGGGATCAAATAAAAGACCATTTTATTCTCATTGGACTGTGTTGAGAGTTGTAATTCTTTACAGAGGAATACCTAAGGACCCCCACCACCTATTTCCCCGTGACAAAGAATATAGTTAATAACAGCTAGTATTTTTATGGCACTATCAGGCTTGCAAAGCACTTTACAACTAGTATCTCATTTAAGCCTCAAAACAATCCTGGGAGGTGGGTGCTCTTGTTATCTCTATTTTATAGGTGAGGAAACGGAGGCAAACAAAGGTTAAGTGACTTGCCCAGGGTCACAAAGCTAGTAAGTATCTGAGGTAGGATGTGAACTCAGGTCTTCTTCCAATCCAATAAACTTTAATTAAGTGCCTACTATGTGCAAGGCATAGTGCTAAATACTGGGGATATAATTAATAAAAAGAAAAACAGTCCCTGACCTCAAGGAGCTTATAATATCCATATCCAGCACTCCATCTACTGTGCCACCTAGCTACCTCTGAATTTAGTATAGGAAGAAATCTTAATGATCATGGAGTCCAATGAGGAGTCCCGAGTAGTTTTCTACTCTTTCCACCCTCCCTTCCCTCATAGCCAATCTGTTGAGTAAGCCTGCTGAGTTTACTTTTGCATCTTCCCATTCCTTTCCACTGCCACTTTCACCACCAATCCTCAATGAGGCCTTCATCACTAGCCTGAACTATTGCAAATAACTTCCTAATTGTTCTTTCTTCCTCAAATAAAGAACTTCTCCAATAGTCTTCACACGACTTGCTCATTTAATGTTCTTAATGCATTGAACTGTACATATCAGTCCTCTACTAAATACCCTTGATTAGAATTTACTTAATATAATGAATTTTAAAAATTAATCTATGTGTGTGTGTGTATGTATGTATGTATGTGGAATTTGTCCTTAACATTCAAGGCTTTCTGCAATCTAGCTCTAATCTACCTTTCTTTTTTTAAAATGTAATTTAATTTTAATTTTTAATTTTTCCCAATTACACATAAAGATATTTTTTTGAGTTCCAATTTTTTCTCCCACCCTCCTATCCCTCCCCCCTACTGAGGCCAGCAAGCAATTTGATATAGGTCTAACCTACCTTTCTAACCTAACCTTACACTACTCCTCTATGACTAGTCCTAATGGGACTGCTCACACTTGTTCATTCCTTCCTACCCTCTCCTTTCCTATCTCTTTGCCTTTGGTCATACCTTATCCCATGTCTAAGATGGATTCCCCAACTCATCTCCACCTGTTTATGTTCCTTCATTTAAGTCCCTGCTCTAGTTCCTCCTCCAGGAAAACTCTGATCTCCCTTCTCATCCCCCACCTCCTCCCCACATCACCCAATAGTTCAAAATATGAACTCTCCCTTCTCAAATCTCTCATAGCATTTTGTCTGAGGCTGTCCATTCCTTGGGTCACATTTCACCTGGTTTCACTGTTCTTTGTGTAAATGTCTTATCCCTCTTCTTAGATTATAAACTTTTAAGAGCAGGATCTGTATCTTAATTCACTTTGATATCCCTAGCATAATGCCTTGCATTTATATAATAGGTACTTAATGGATGTTTGTGAAATTGAATTGAAAGTTTTTTGAGCCTTGGAGGGCCTTGATAAAATGGCAAATCTAGGAGGAGAGAAACCCAAGAGAAGGGAACAAAAAGAGAATTGGTCTATTTGTCCTTAAAATATGGCAAATAGTTTCATAAAAAGCAGAACAGTCTCCTTTAAGAAGAGAGTTTCAAGATTATAATATAAAAAGAACACTTCTGTGACAGGTGGCCAGCATCTTGCAAATTCATTCCATTATATAATCCACCTTTTAGAAATGGCTCATGACCCAAAGTAAAGGACTGCTTCACCTGCCATTCAGTTTGAACTCAAATATTTGAGGCTGCCCTCAGTGTGATCCAACACTTCAAAGACAGAGAAAGACAAAATAAAGGACCTTGGGCAAGTCATTTTTGTAAGGTGACTGAAAGAATTTGTACACCCAACAAAAAGGGAATGTGGAAGAAAGGAATCAAATGTTTTCAGTCATGTCTGACTCTTTGTGACCCTCTTGGGGGTTTTCTTGGTTTTACTTGAGGGGGTTGCATTTCCTTCTACAGCTTGTTTTACAGATGAGGAAACTGAGGCAAGTGGGGTTAAGTGACTGGCCTAGGATCATACAGCTAGTGAGTGTCTGAGGTTGGATTTGAATTCGGGACAAACCGATCACATCCCCAAACTATCTTTCACCTTAAAATTGTTTCTCCCTCTGACTTCACTATTTCTGTCTGTGACATCATAATTTACCCCGTCTTCCATTTTTAGAATCTTCATCTTCATTTTTACTATTCCCTCTCCCTTATTTCCAAAAACCAAACAGTCACTAGATCCTTTCAATTCCATCTCCAAAATATCCCTTGAATCTGTCCTATCCTCAGTGCCCTTTTGCCACCATCCTAGTTCAGATCCTTACTGCCCCTTACACAGACTATTCACAATAGCTTCCCAGCAGGTCCTCATGCCACCACTTTTTCCCTCCTCCAATCCATCCCTCACATTGCTACCAGAATGATCATTCTCATTTAGAGAATTGGTCATGTCACTCCTCTGCTTAGAAGTCTTCTTGGGCTCCCTATCCCTTCCAAGTCAAGTTCTAATTTCTCTGACATTTAAGACCCACTAAAACATGGCACCACCCAACATTTATAGTTTTATCTCAGATTACTCTCCTGATGCACTGGCCAAACTGAACAAGCCTCTGTCCCTGAACCATTGGCCTTAGAGAGGTCAATAGGAACATCTGGGCAAAATAAGACCACAGTGGGTCTCAATCACCCTTGGGAGCCCTCCTGGAGTCTGTTTGCCCTGATCTAGTATGAACCTATCCTCCAAACACATGACTTATCATTCTGTTCACAGATCCTTCACTAAGAACAGAAGGAATCCTACATAAGCTGGAAAGGAAACACTTTGGAGGAATTTGATCCTTTGCAGGGGTCAGTCCAGCTTTCTCTGTAAGCCACATGGTCAGTAGGTTCCATTGTAATAGAAATCTAAATAGTACCAAATGTTGTAGACAAGATCAGATGTCCATGCTAACCACTCCTGCTGAACACAAAACAAAACAGAACCTGTGGGAGCCAAGAGATTATGAGATTGCTTCGCTCCTCCCTCCTCCATTATATAACTCTGTACTGCCACTTCTTATTAACATAACCTACAAGATCTCATGGCAAAATTGTATAACCACAGACTCCCAGAGCTAATTAGACTAGAGGTTGTCTAAGCCCTCTCATCTTACAGAGGAAGAAACTGAGTCCCAGAAAGGGGAAATCTCTTGTCCAACATCACACAAATAATAAGTGCAGATGAGCTGGAATTTGACTTCTACCTACATCTTCTGGCTCCCAAGTCTAGTGTTCTCCCCCCTACATCATAGAGACCACTGATGTGCTTTACTCTGTGAGTCCCATACATGGCTTAACATCCATTACAGACACATACTTAGGGTGATGGGGAGAGTCTCAGAACAATCTGAGTCAGAAAACTGGCCCCGATTGTATCTGAATGGTCTTGTCAAAACAGGCTGCCCTCACCAGCCCAAATGAACACAGACACCATCCCAAACATAAGAGAGAGACCGTATCACACATGATGTCAGCAGAAGAGAAATAAAAACATCTCCCATCTCATTTAATCTTCACAATAACCCTATGAAGTGGGTGCAGTTATTATTCCCATTTTACAGATGAGGAAACTGAGACAGAGGTTAAATAACCAAGGTCATAAATCTAGTAAGTGTCTGAGGCTGGATTTGAACTCAAGTCTTCCTGACTCCAGGCCCAACACTCTATCCACTGAGCCATCTAGCCATACTGGAAAAGATCCAATGGCAACCCACGTCAGAGAAACTTCTCAGGTGGCCCTGACAACATAGCTCTCCCTGAACCCGAGAGGCTTGCCTTTGTCAGACCACCCAAAAACATGCAACTAAAGAAAATTCAACTGTGGCCAGCCATAATAGCATCCCTTCCTCCTATGTGCCCCAGTTAAAATCACTTCCATGTGATGCCAGCATGATGATGCAGTTGTTCACAATGTATTTCACCTGACCTCCAAATCTCATTGGTACTTTCCTAATTACAATTTCAACAGATTTGTTCTCATCCTCTGCAGCCTCTCCCCAGCCCATCTTATACAGCACTCCTGGATCAACTGACTTCATACATAAATCTGATCACATCTCTCTGATGCCCCAAACTCTTCAGCATATCCCCATTGTCGAATGAATTAGATCCAGATTCCTTAGGGTAATACCCAAAGTCCTCCATAATTGGACTCCAAATGATCTTTTTTCAAAGTGGTCCCCTTCATATACTTCCTGCTGTAACCAAACTGGTTTGCTAGCTGCCCCCCCAAACATACCCCAAGTTTCTCCATCTCTTTGTTTACACTATTCCTTAGCTAGCATGCATTCTTTTGGTCCCTCTTCTCCCTCCATTTCTTTTTTTTTTTAATTTAGTGAGGCAATTGGGGTTAAGTGACTTGCCCAGGGTCACAAGCTAGTAAGTGTTAAGTGTCTGAGGCCAGATTTGAACTCAGGTACTTCTGACTCCAGGGCCGGTCCTCCATCCACTGTGCCACCTAGCTGCCCCCCTCCATTTCTGCCTATAAAAATCCTACCTGTCCCCTAATTTCTAGCTCACATGTTCCTCTTTCTTAAAGCCTTTCCTGATGTCCTTGACAGGGATTTCCCCCCCCATCTAATCTAATAACACTTTCCCTATATACTCATCTTATTCAGATTTGTATTCTGGTTATGCATGGCTGGTCTCCCCTATTAAATGACAACTCCTTGAGGAATGGAACAGTGACTTATTTATTTTTGAATTTCCCTCAGTACCTGGCACAAAATATTAAAACCATACTAAGTGCTTAATAAGTGTTCGTTGAATGAACAAATTCACAAACTGTGTAAGTCAAACATTCACAAGCTAAAGAGTGTCTTCCGTGCATATGGGAGCTTCTTATTAGAAAGGAACTTCATGGTGAATTCCCAACCAACCCCCCCCCCCCCAATGTCAGGATCACAGCTGGAAGGGACCTCCGAAAATAATCTAGTCTGATTCCCTCATTTTACATAAAGAGCAACTGAGGCTCAGAAAGAAGTGACCTGCTCAGGGTCACAAGGGAGTGGCAAAGTTGATAAACAGGCATTTCCTAATCCATTCTGTGTCCATCTGAGCCTTTTCTATATCAGCTTTTCCTCTATTCTAGCAACTGACTAGGCTAATGTGTATGCTAGGGTCTGCAATCAGAAACAACTTTGTCTGCAGCAGTAACTTTGCTTCCCATTCAACCTAACTGGGTAGGACTTCTTAGCAGATGAGATGCTTTCTGATGGAAAAGTGGCAATTACAAAGGATCCCGTGATAGAAAAAAAGCAATCAGAAGGGAATCGGGACCACAGGACAAAACAACAGCACTGTGATCTCTGCTTTCTCAATAATCACCGGCAGTCAGATTTTGGCTCCTCTTTGCAAACATGAGTCCCTGAAGAAGGAACGGTACATCTGGCCTTGTAAACATGTACAAAACTTTGGGGTTTTCCCCCCAATAGAAAAAGCACTTATCAAAGGGCTAAACAAATCATGTATTTTAAGCATATGAAAATGAGTAGTAATGGTCACTTCAGAGCAATCTCTTTTTAAATATTAGGTGTCAATCGGTAAAGAAGGTTTTTCAATATGATCCATAATTTTTTATATATAATTTTCCCTCACTAAAACAGATTACAAACATCCTTTCATAAATGAATCATCATAAAAAGCCTGCTAACAATCCCAAACAGCAATGTAATAATAACAATGATATGAACAACATTTATAGAGCACCCAGACTTACCAAGTGCTTTTATCATGACAACCTGGTGAGGCAGATTAATAGTATTAGCAGCAACAACAACAACAACAACAACAATAATAATAATTAATGTTTACATGTAGCTTAAATACATTATTATTTCGATAGATTTTTTATTGATTTGATTGATAGATGGTTGATTGGTTGATTGATTTTTACTTAGATTTCTTATATTTATTTTTAGAAATAAAGGTTGTTGGATTGAATTGAAATGAATGTTTACAAAGCATTTTCCTCCAACTAACCCTGTGAGGTAAGTAGTGTTAGTATTCTCATCCCTGTTTTACTGGTGGGGAAACAGATAAAGAAAAAGGAAATGTCTTGTGCAAAGTCACTGCTAAGAAATGTCTCAGCTGGAAAGTAAGCCCAGTGTTCTGATACCAAAAGTTCTTTCTATTCCAGAAAAGAATCCTGCACTAGAGAGAAATCAAGAGACCTGGGTTTTAGGTGTGGTTCTACTATTAATCCACTCCATGACCTGGCCCTTTCTGGGCCTCAGTTTCCTCATCTCTGAAACTGCACAATCCCCAGGATTTCTTTCATCACAAATATCCTTTGATCTCTTCCCTTCAGAGCAGACAACTACCAACATAGAGGACTAGAAAAATGTGGCATCCTATTCATTTGAAAGCTCTTCCTACAGGCTTCAGTTTGGCTGACGCTGGCCTCTTGCCATCAGTCACCCAGAATCCCTACTAGAGCAAAGTGTAGACAATTAAGAGGCAGCATCGACTGTTTTGTAGGCCTGAGGCTGATCTGTTTCATCATGGGAGGTCCTGTTGTGGTTAGGGCTTGAGTCTCCTAGTTCTCTGAATGTGGTCCAAGAACTTGGGCAGGGGGGAGGTTCCCCAAAACCCTTTAAGGGGTACTACAGTCAAAACTATTTTCATAATAACACTAAGACATAATTTGCCTATTAAAATACTGTGTGAGGCCATATTTTCTTCAAATATTTCAACCAAAACAACATTATTTCAACAGTCTGAATGCAAAAGCAGACACAAGAAACCAGCTGTTTTCTATTAAGCTAGGCATTAAAGAGATTTGCAAAAATATGTAAAACAATGTCTCTCTTCTCACTAATTTTTTGTTTCAGAAAATATAGTTATTTAATTGTATTTATGTTAATGCGTAATGGGTTGATTATTGCTACTTCTAAATTGCTGCTTCTACAACTGAAATAACTCAACAACAGCAAAACCAATCTTTTACCAAATTGGGCCCTGGATCTGAAAAGGCCAACCCTGAATCTAGTTCTCTATTCATGCCACACCCTAGGGATGTTGTTATAACTACACAAACCAAAATGTTTAATGCCTCGTTTATCTTTAGGAATTTGAAAATTGTATTTTTCTGTTATACTTTTGTTGTTCAGTCATGTACGACTCTTTGGGATCCCATTTTGGAATTGTCTCACCAAAGATACTGGAGTGGTTTGCTATTTCCTTCTTCAGCTGGTCTTACAGATACTGAGGTTAACAGGGGTAAGTCACTTGCCCAGGGTCACACAGCTAGTAAGTGTCTGAGTCCAGATTGGAACTCAGGAAAATGAGTTTTCCTGATTCCAAGCCTGATTCCATAGTCAATAGTTCTATCTACTGACACACTTGCCCATTTAACTAAGACCAAACACAAACAAAAACTTCAGAAAAAAACTCTTGAAGTTAAAAGGCTGGGACCATGTACATTAGGATCTCTGTAAGCCACACATTGACTTAGTTTTAAAATCACATATACTATTTTATTTTTATCTAAAATAGATAAATATTTCCCAATTACAATTCAGTAACCTCTTTTTTTTGGTGGGGTAATGAGGGTTAAGTATCTTGCCCAGGGTCACACAGCTAGTTAAGTGTCAAGTGTCACAAGGCAGATTTGAACTCAGGTCCTCCTGAATCCAAGGCTGGTGCTTTATTCACTGCACCACCTAGCTGCCCCTTCCAATTACAATTCAATCTAGTTCTGCTGCACCTGGGACTGTTGTGGGCTACACAGGTCACATGTTTGACAACTGTAGTGTAATGGAGAAAGAACCAACCTTATAACCCAGAAGACCTGAGTTCAAGCCTTGCCTTTGATGTAGAATGACTGGCTGGCTCTGGGCAAGTCATTTAACCTTTCAGTGCCCTAGGAAACTTTCCAAATCTGGAAATTGGAGAGGAAGTGCCAATCTGCATTAGTAGCAGGAGATTCCTCATCTGGAACTCTGTACTAAGTAAATCACAAACTCTTTCCCTGTGTGTGTATACATTTATATGTATAACATACGTGTGTGTGGTGGTTAGTTGTTGTCCTTCATGCTTGAAGAGGACCAACATGCTATCACTATGTCAAGGTCAAGGTTCAGTGTGTCCTACTGTGACTGGTTAGACCAAGAGAACTCAGAAGACTCTACCACAGGTTCGGAAGTCACTAAACCCTGTTTGTTCACCTCAGTTTCCTCACCTGTAAAATGAGCCAGAGAGGGAAATGTTTGCTGAGTCATGGAGAGTTGGACATGATTGAAAATAACTAGATAACAGCAACAAAATAACACAAATAGCTCTTCCAGCTATTTACTGAGCAGAACTGAGTATGAAACAGGTCCATTTGGGCTCTTTACAAGTTATTAAAGTACTCAAAGGATTTTGTTCTAAGTCATGTCCTCACCCCACAAGAATTCCAAGAGCAGTCTGTGGATATAGCAGGAGAGCTGTATCATCGAGATTAATCCTTTTCAGAGCATGTAAGGGACCTTTGAGATCATCCAGCCCAACTCTCTCATTTTACAGAGGAGGAAACTGAGGCCCCAAAAGCATATAAGCAAAGTAGCCATGTCTGCGTCTGTTGACTTCCCAAGCAATAAGCCTTTCAAGTTCTCTCCTAATGTAAGGATATTAAATTCCAAAGTTGGCCAACCCAGAGTTATTCAACTAGAAAATTACAAGTTGTAGCAAAGATACACTTTCATAGAACCTCCAAAGCCAGTCCTAGCACCAACCAGCATGAAACAAAGTGGCAGAGCAAGTTTTTAAACAATACTATGCATAATTTATCAAGGCACTTGCAAAATGAAACATTATTAAGCAAAAAGCTGACAGGGGTTTGCTCTCTCCTGGATGACTGTTCACTTTATTTTTCTTTTCTTTCTTTTTTTATGGGTTAAGTGACTTGCCCAGGCTCATACAGTTAGTAAGTGTCAAGTGTTTGAAGCTGGATTTGAACTCAGGTCCTCCTGAATCCAGGGCCGGTGCTTTATCCACTGCACCATCTAGCTGCCCCTGACTGTTCATTTTCTACAGGATCCTGCTTATTTCCAGCTGTGTAGAACTGATCTTTTCTCCATGCTCATTCTCTTTGAATGGCCTGAAATACTGGACACTACTGATTGTCTCTGCCTTCCTGAAACCCTCTCTCTTGGCTTCAGTGACAAGCCCCCTTCCTGGTTCTCCTCCTACGTCCTTGGCCAGTCTCTCTTGGTCTAATTTGCCCAGGCTTCTTCTTTTTCCCACCCAGCCAGCTTTAAGCATCAGCTCTCCTCTCTCCTTGAAACCTCATCTCATCTACTCTCAAGGCCTCTACTGGTCACCACTATGATGATTGCTATCCCAGTCCCTGCATTCCTGACCATACTGGATTAAGCTCTTGTCCCTCAAATGCAGTTGTCCACTTGACATTTCCATGGGCTATCCCAGGACTTAAAATTTTACAAACAAAATAGGCAAAACTCACCATCTTCTCTTTCTCTCCCTAAACCGCACCCCCAGCTTCTTATTTCTTTCTTCTTTTTTTTTTTTAGTGAGGTAGTTGGAGTTAAGTGACTTGTCCAGGATCACACAGCTAGTAAGTGTTAAGTGTCTGAGGCCAGATTTGAACTCAGGTACTCCTGACCCCAGGGCCGGTGCTCTATCCACTGTGCCACCTAGCTGCCCCTCAGCTTCTTATTTCTAACAATGGCTCTCAGCCTGTCTTCTCCCCCATTTTACAGATAAGGATCCTGAAGTCCAGACAGGAGAATGACCTACCCCAGGTGAAATAGCTAGTTGATGGCAGGGCTGGTATCTACACCAAGTATCCTAAAAAGTCCAGTTTTCTTTCCCTTAGACCAACTGCATCCGTATTTATTTCACTTTTCAGAAGCAAACATTTCATTATGAATTATTAATACCACCTTGTTTCTAGTGTCACATCAGAACTCTATTTATACAGTACAAAAACCTATACCTGGATTCGAAGCCTTTGGAAACCCAAGTAAGTCTCTAGCAGAGGTCGAAGGAAATATTCCCTCAACTTGGGCTATTACTCTTCATCAGGGTCAGAGGCAAGCTTTTTATTCCCAGGAGAGAAGGGAGAAGAAAACAGCTATGCTGGGGGGTCAGCATGGGAAAAGTGGATTGAGTGGCTTCCCAGCTCAGCCTGTCAGGTGTTCTCAAAGTGGCATTGCGATTTCCCTTGGAATGACCTGAGATACATTCATTCATACATAACTTTCAAATAAGATGATAAACTAAGGGCAGCTAGGTGGCACAATGGATAGATAGAGAGCTGGGCCTGGAGTCAGAAAGGCACATCTTCATGAGTTCAAATCTGGCCTCAGACACTTAACTAGCTGTGTGATACTGGGTAAATCACTTAACCTTGTTTACCTCAGTTTCCTCATTTGTAAAATGAGTGGGAGAAGGAAATGACAAAACTACTCCAGTATCTTTGCCAAGAAAACGCCGAATGAGGTCAATGAAAAATCAGACACAAGTGAAAAATGCCTGAACACAATGTATACTAAGTGCTTTGTAAGCTGTAAAAGTATGTATTCAAATGCCACTTCCTATTCTTTGTCCCTGGATCTGGGGCATTCAGCAAGTCTTCACAATTCTTTCTCTGGATTATCTTAACACAGCTATTCCTTTCTTTCCTTTCCTACTAACCCCACGCAAGTTCAGATCCTTGGACTCTAAAGGATGAATGGGAAGGATTCCAAAAGGTAAAAAGGGGAGTCAGCTAGGTGGTACAGTGGATAAAGCACCAGCCCTAGATTCAGGAGGACTTGAGTTAAAATCTGACACTTACTAGCTGTGTGACCCTGGGCAAGTCACTTAACTTTTATTGTCCCGCAAAAAATTTAATTTAATTTAATTTAAAAAAACACATAAGTCTGACCTGACCCTGGGCAAGTCACTTAACCCACATTGCCCTGCAAATAAATAAATAAATATAATCATGAGTGTGCTATAAAAATGAAAGGCATCAATGAAAACAAAATGTTTCCCCTGATCCGTCACCTTCTGTGTATTTTCTGATACTACCTGGCTTTCTTTTTGATGGCCACTTGTCTTGTGCATCCCTCTGGTAATTGTGTCCTTCTGGTTCATGTCTGCCAGACTGATTTCTGTCCTGGTGTTTGGCCTGACTTGTTTTTATCAGTATCTGTCTTGACTCTGGCCAAAGTATTGGTTCTGATGGTCTTTGAAGACAGCTAGATGACTCAGTGGATAGAGTTCTGGGCCTGGACTCAGGAAGACCTGAGTTCAAATTCAGCCTCAGATACTTACTAGCTCTAGGAAAAGCATTTCAACTCTATCTGCTTAGGTACTATCTGTAAAATGGGGTTAATAATAGCACCTGCCTCCTAGGGTTGTTGTGAAGATCAAATGAGATAATGTTTGCAAAGCACTAAGCACAGTACCTCGTACATAGCAGGTGCTTAATAAATGCTTGTTTCCCTCCATTCCCCTTCTAAGGTCCTTTCTGTCCCCAAGAACTATTTTTAAAAATACTAAAATAACTTCCTCAGTTTGTGTGTCTGTTCCATAACATATATAGTCTCCTTGAAGTACCTTCTTTAAAAAAAATTTTTTGTGGGGGGGCAATGAGGATTAAGTGACTTGCCCAAGGTCAAACAGCTGGTAAGTGTCAAGTATCTGAGGTCAGATTTGAACTCAGGTCCTCCTGAATCCAGGGCCCATGCTCTATCCACTGCACCACCTAGCTGCCCCTTGAAGTACCTTCTTGTAGGACGGTACTGTATAGTTTTTGTCTCTGAATTCTCAAACACAGTGCACCTGCACATAGTAGGCACTCAACGGATACTTTTGAATTAAAGTCTAAATTCTACAAACTCAAACAGGATGCTTCCCAGAGTTTATGAGCCAGCTGTGAGATTGAGAAGGAAGTTACTCTTGAACTCAGGATAGGACAAAGAAGGCACTCTCTGGGAGACAGTGGGAGACTAGGGCAATAGAATAAAATGCTGAAGTTTTGGGAGAGAGATTAACTGTACGCAAGGGGTCAGAAGGCTTCCCGAATGAGCTACAGAAAACCAAAAGACATTTTCTATAAAGTGACATATCCCTCAAAACCAACTAAAATTCTGTCCTCCAAGGGCCGTTGTGAACAAAACTACAACCAAAGGCATGAAAAGATGGCAAAACTATGCTGTTATGAAATCACTTCCCTAGCTCTGATTTTCCCCCTTTCTGAGAAAACTCAGAATTGTTACTTATTCAAGTAGGATGATTGAGAAGTCTCAAGAACTCAGTCAGTAACTTGAGGTAAGTATGGAAATATCTCTTTTAACAATGCAAAACTTATTCACATAAAAACCACCAACCTACAAAGGAGATTAGGACACAGGTACATTAACACCATCATCATAATAACAAGAATGATGATGGCTATAGTGATGACAGTGATTAATGCTTTGAGGCTTATACCACACTTTACAAATATTATTTTCTTTAACACTAGCTTGTACCTGGTATGAATCAAAAATAGGACCTCTTTATTTCCTACTTAAGCTCAATTATCTCCTCCCAAATTTTTCCACCTTCTATTAGGTTGGAATCTCTTATTACTATTAGAAATTTTTGTCACTTATGCTTAAGTGAGATGGTCAAGTTGGTATATATGAAACGGGTTAGAAGCACATATGGTAATACTTCCTAAATATTAAATATTTTCAGCCTTAATATCAGAAGGAAATGAAGTCATCCCATGGATATGGAGGGTAAAATCTTATGGGATTTTTTTTTTTTTTTGCTGCTTCATAAACTCCTGCGTATCCTGAAATGAGATTGAGAACAATTAAAAATGGGCAATCCTTTCTTCAGCACATTTCCAACCCATGTGATGGTACTGACCCACTATAAAACTGTTCTTTATGGAAAGAGGTTCCTTTAAAGGCCAGTGTTAAAACTGATATTGGTAGCTAGTCCACTGGGATATTACCAATGCTTTGAATAAAGCATCCAATAAAACCCATAGGAAGGTCCAATGAAGGGAATACTTTCCAACTGTCATAGGATCCAGCAAAAGAAAACAGAGTTGCAGGCAGTTTAATGGGACCAAATTCCATCATAGGAATGATTACTTGGATACTGAGTTTCAAGAGTGAGTCACTTTCCCCTGGTAGCAATAGGAGACTTGTTTTGTTCGTCTACTCCACGTGGGTTTCAGAAGTCCACACCTCCAGCCAATGTAAAAGTTGACAAAGGTTCCTGCATTCCTGCCTGCAGCTTCTCTGACAAGAATAACGATAAGAATGGCTAATATTTATATAAAACTTGCTATGTGCCAGGCACTGGGCTGAGTACTTAATAATTATGATGTCATTTAATACACACAACAACATTGGGAGGTAAGTGCTGCTATTTCCCCATTTTACAGATAAGCAAAGAGAGGTTCAAGTGACTTGCCCAGGGTCACAGGGCTAGTTAGTGTCTGAATCTGAATTTGAACTCAGGTCTTCTTAACTTCAAGGTGAATGCTCTGTGTACTATAGGGACCCCTGACTGTAGTTATCAACATGCAAGTAACATGGGGGCAAGTTGGAGTTTGCCCAGTGGCACTAAAATGTGGGGTGAGGGCAGCTTTCTCCCCATGTGACTGAACTCTCTGCACCACACTTCACTATCTTCTGCCAGCCCATGCCAGTTCAAGGTACAACTGCCTCCAAGTCACAATGCCACCTTCCCTTCACCCACCATTGTCCCTTCTCCTTGCTGGGCCACATTTGTGCATGCACTGTCCTCTGCACAGTGGTCTCTCTCTTTCACCCTCTCCCTGACAGGCCCCAAGTGATGATATTACTAGTCACAGCTCTGTTTGTCAGTCAGATTTTGCAGCAAGCTATAACCTATCTCAGCAGAGTTAACACCAATCTGGAATGCATTTATTGCACCAAAATTTTAAATAAAAAGGGGGATTAACACATCCATTTAGAGAGTAACTACTGAACTAAGTTTTCCATGCATGATTTGGCCATGAGCAAGGCTGAAGGGGCCACTTTGTCCAGAGCTCTGCATTGGGCACTTTGGAAGAAGATATGGTGGGGGTACAGAGGAAACAGCAATGGATTTGGAGTCAAAGGACTTGGGTTCAAATATTGGCTCCAATAGTGGCATGAATACCTAGGTGGCCTTGGGTAAGTCTTGGGGCCTCCATTTACCCATGTGCAAAATGAGGAAGTGATCATCTCTAAGATCCTCTCTAGCTCTCTCTCCACGATCCTGTATCACACAGGTTTTCCCACAAAATGTCACCTGGTTTCACTCAGTGAAGGAAGCCTTTGTCTGAATGGACATGGGGCATGTCACATTCTTGTGGAACTCCTTGACCTGGTCAAAGGAAGCACATCTAAGTCTAAAGGTCCAGTACTGGAGAAATTTAAGTATCCTGCTAACAAAATCACACTTTGACTAATCATTTATTCACGTTAACTTGGGAAGACACTTGAGAGACAGTGTCATTTAATGAAAAGAACTTGACTTTGAATCTCACTTCCAATACTTAACAATAACAACAGGAGCAGCCCCAACAATAGTCGGTGCTAGAGATAACCCCATTTTACAGATGAGGAAACTGAGGCCCACAGAAGTTAAGTGATTTGACCAGGGTCACACAACAAGTAAGAATGTGAGTCCAGGTTTGAACTCACAGGTCCAGTGCCCTATCCACTGTACTTAGCTACCACATTTATTCACTGTGTATCCATAGGCAAGTCATTTAACCTCAAACTTTTCTCATCTGTAAGATGGGGGAAATAATATTTGTAATATTATCTATAATGGTTGTTGTAAGAATCAAGTACTTTGCAAACCTTAAAGTTCTCTCTAAATTATCAGCTCTTATAATTATTTTCACCACCCTGCCTACAGGGGTGCAGATCTGATCATGTCCCCCCCTACTCAATAAACTCCAGTGGCTCCCTATCACCTCTAGGATCAAATATAAAATCTTTTGAGTGGAATTCCATTCTTCTTTTTTTTCCAAGGCAATCAGGGTTGTGACTTGCCCCAGATCACACAGCTAGTAAAAGCCAAGTGGCTGGCTGAGGTTGAATTTGAACGCAGGTCCTCCTGCCTCCAGAACCAGAACTTTATCCACTGCACCACCTACCTGCCCCACCTTTCCATTTTTCTTATGCCTTATACCTCCATCCCAAACACACACTGTGATCCAGTGACACTGGTCTCCTTGCTGTTCCTTGAAATAGACACACCATCTCCTGTCTCTGGGTATTTTTACTGGCAGTCCCCCATTCCTAGAATGCTCACCCTCCTTAACCCAGCCTCCTTGGTTTCCTTTAAGCACCAGTTAAAGTCCTACTCTCTCCAGCAAGTCTTTCCCAATCTCCCTTAATTCTGGTGCTTTCTCTCTGTTGATTATTTCCAATTTATCAAGTATATAGTTTGTTTGTACAGAGTTGCTTTGCAAGTTATGCCCCCATTAGACTGACCCAATTGAGAAAGACACTGTCGTTTGCCTTTCTTTGTATCTCCAGTTCTTATCACAGTGCCTGGAACACAGATGCCTAATAAGTGCTTATTGACTACCTGACCACCTATAGATTGCTTTGTCCTCCACTATTGCTCTAGTTCATCTGATCCCTCTTTGGCAAGGAAGGAGACAGGACACACTCTGAAGGATCATCCAGTGCCATCCCCTTTGGGAGATCTCTCATCTTCCTCTCCTCCCCACCAAAGGACAGCACATGTCAAGAACAGGATTCTCCTGGATCCCCTGCCTGCCTAAGCCATGATGTCTACTACATCACCTTGACTCTTGAAATAATTTCCAACTTCATCTTTTGTGCCTCTCCTCTCCCTGGGCTGGTCCTCCTCTTTCTATTCCTCTATTCACTCTTCCTTTGTCTTTTCCACTTGCTCCCTATGTACTCATTTAGGATTTATGAGGCCTCTGTTCTTTTATATGTAGCCCCTCTATTAACCCATCAGCCCTCATTAACTATCCCTTCCATGTTGACTTCTCTTAGATTTACCTCTAGCTCCATTTTCATGCCTCCTACTACATACACGACACCTCCATTTGATTTCTACTCCAAGTGCTATCAAGGTCCCTAAAGTCCTAGTGTAGTTTTTTTTGGTTTTGTTTTGTTTTGTTTTGTTTTTTTAGTGAGGCAATTGGGGTTAAGTGACTTGCCCAGGGTCACACAGCTAGTAAGTGTTAAGTGTCTGAGGCTGGATTTGAACTCAGGTCCTCCTGACTCCAGGGCTGGTGCTCCATTCACTGCACCACCTAGCTGCCCCCCTAGTGCAGTTTTAAGCTTGCTTTAAACTGTACACAGACTTTTGAGATGTCTTGTATGTCTAATCCAAAACTCATCACCTTTACCTTCCTTTCAATTCTACCCCCATTGACTCATCTGCCTTCTCAACTTCCCCTTTTATGTCAATGATACCTCCCTTAGGATCAGAAATTCCAGGGTCATTTTTGACTCCAAGCTTTCCTTCCCAGTGTCCCTCCCCAATCCCAGAATCCTATATTAAGCTAGACACCAGATCCTAGCATTTCTTCCTTCACAAGCTCTCTCCTTGTTCCCATTGGCATCACCATAATCTAGGTCCTCATCATCGTGCCCCTGTATTACTACAAAGTCCCCAACTGACCTCCCTGACTCCAGTCTTTGGACAGGCATATCGTCTGCACTCCTGTGCCAAAAGAAACACTGGAGACAAGTTGCTGAGGTGTCCATGTCCTGGGCAAAGTTCCATCGTTGAGAAGTTTCTCTTGAGTACAATCCTACCTCCCTTCCTACGCTCCTATCCCATACCTTCCAGGTTCTTGGTGCCTTCATTCTGTCTGGCTAGCCCTACCTCCTTTTCCTTTCTTTTCCTTTTTCTTTTCTTTTCTTTTCTTTTCTTTTCTTTTCTTTTCTTTTCTTTTCTTTTCTTTTCTTTTCTTTTCTTTTCTTTTCTTTTCTTTTCTTTTCTTTTCCTTTCTTTCCTTTTCTTTTCTTTTCTTTTCCTTTCTTTCCTTTCCTTTTCTTTCCCTTCTCCCCCTCTCTCTTTCTTTTTAAGACAAACAGTTGTTTTGGTTTTGATGTCTTCAGTTTTTCTTATCTGTCCACAGGGTTGGATTTCAACCACCAGAGGGAATAATATTTGGCACTCTAGAGGAAGACTTTCTTTTTTTTTCATTTTTTCATTTTATTTTCCAAATTACATGTAAATACAAATTTCAACATATATTTTTTAAAGACTTTGTGTTCCAAATTCTCTTATTCCCTTCCTCCCCCGAAGAATTCAAGCAATTCATTATAAGCTATACACGAACAGTCATGCAAAACATTTCCACATTAGCCAGTCCAACCCCCTTTTCTAACCAATCTTATAAACTATAGATAGACTCAATTTCCTAAAACAGTTTGTGTGTGTGTGTGTGTGTGTGTGTGTGGCATTTGGGGTTAAGTGACTTGCCCAGGGTCACACAGCTAGTAAGTGTTAAGTATCTGAGATCAGATTTGAACTCAGGTCCTCCTGAATCCAGGGCCAGTGCTCTATCCACTGCGCCACCTAGCTGCCCCACTAAAACAGTTTTTTAAAATTATATTACTGCTGTGGTGAGATTATTTCCAGTTTATCCTATTAAATATCTTGTTTGTACATAGTTATTTGCATGTGGTCTCCCCATTCAGCACAGTGCCTGATACATAGTAGGTACTTAATAAATACTTGCTAGGGGCAGCTAGGTGGCACAGTGAATAGAGCACTGGCCTTGGATTCAGGAGGACCTGAGTTCAAATCCAGCATCAGACACTTGACACTTACTAGCTGTATGACCCTGTGCAAGTCACTTAACCCCAATTGCCTCACCAATAAACAAACAAACAAATAAATATATACTTGCTGACTTGATCTGACTGCCTCCTATCTAGCTAATCGAGTCCTACAATTCTTCTATGGCCTGGACTTTTATATCCTCACTTCAGAATTCCAGTTCCCTCCACTAAGTTGTTAAGGAAACCTGGAGAACCTCATAGAGGCAGCAGCGCTTCTTGGCTCCTCTGACCCAGAGAAGCCCAGCTCCCTCAATCAAGAAGTAAAGGACTCCGAAGGAAGTGCCTCACAGAGAAACATAACAAAATGCTGATGTGTTTGTCAACTCTATTTGTCATCTGCCGATGTGGTAGCCATATCAATCCACTTCCCGTTGTGCTAGTTTCCCAGTCCTGATTAACCACTCTTGCAGTCTTAGGTGTAAGTTGCAAGCCTTTACTATTTCCTCCTGAAAAGTCATTTCTTTCCTCATTTATCCTCCTCCTTCTCCTAAGGTGAACTCCAGCCTGGCTCACCCATCAATTGCCCAATCCATTCTGTTGCACCCTTGGGTGCCCTTACTCCATTCTCCACAAGCTGCCCTGAATTTCTGACCTTTCAACAACATTCCTTCCCCCTTCATGGCTCTTTCCTGGAGACAAGTCACCTCTTGCCATCATTTCCACTGGTGCTCTTGCCTTCCCCCACCTGCAAGGTCAGCAGGAGGGGTGAGCACATTTCTTGGCCCAATAGCTACATTGAAATTCTTCACATGCAGAGAGCTAGGATCTTCTCATTTTTCTATTGATATCCCTAATGCCCAGTAATGTCAGTCTTCCTTTCCTTCCTTTTTGTCTCCTGAGTTTTAAATTTATAGGATCAGGGCAGCTAGGTGGCGCAGTGGACAGAGCACCGGTCCTAAATTCAGGAGGACCTGAGTTCAAATCCAGCCTCAGACACTTAACACTTACTAGCTGTGTGACCCTGGGCAAGTCACTTAACCCCAATTGCCTCACCAAAATAAAAAATAAAAAACAATAAATTTATAGGATCATAGATGTAGAGCAGGAAAATCACTTAGAAGTAATCAGATTTTACATTCCAATTTTACAGATGAGGAAATAAAGGCACAAAGATGTTAACAGAGACTTCCTCAAGGTCACACAGGTGGAAGTCAAATCCAGGACTTTCTTAGTTTAAGTCCAGTACTCCCCTCAGTTGACAACACTCAGGTGAAAACAGGTTAAGTGACTTACCCAGGGTCACACAGTATGCATGTTAGTCCAGATTCAAACTCTAGCTTTCCTGACTTCAGGCCCAATGCTCTATCTTCTTAGTTGTCTTTTGAAGGCAGCTGCTTCACTGCTTTGTCATGATATCTAAAGGTTCCAAAGGAACTCTCAGGGTGTCCACCTATCAACTCTTGCTCTTCCCATGTGACCAGCCCATCCTTTCTCCCAGCTGTACAGGACCTTGATGATGTCTTTTATTCCTGTTCTCTATTCAGAGTTCCTCCTTAGTGAGTGACCCACCCCCTCTTCTCTCCCCCAGCCATGCACCTCTCCATTGCCCTCTTCATAATATTTCTCTTCTCTGGCACTAACATACTACATCTTGCTGCCATATGGCAATGAGGGTGAAATGTTGGTATTGAAGGGATAGGCCTTCGCTTTCATACAGAGCCTGGGGTCGGTAAAAGAGCTTTGCAATTTCCTGAAAGCGATCCAGCCCGCTGTCCAGCCTTGGGCCCAGCGAGCTGTCCATCTGGACCGTCTGTTTCAGATATCCACAGATGACAACAAAATTATTCTAAAATGTTTAACGTTACCTCATTTTGCCTTTATAGAGATCCCACAAGATGAGTAGGACTAATGTTTTCCTCATCTTAGAAGGGAGGAAACCTAGGTACAGTGACGTGGCTCCAGCAAGCAGAGCCAGACTAAACAGCCTTGCCTCCAGACTCCCTGTCCAAAGCTTTGTCCTTTACACCATGCTCCCAGTTCACAGGGTTGCTTAATGACCAGATGGCGTTCTAAGTAACAGTATTAATGACTGGATACAGAGAAAGAATTCTTAGATTTACAGGAAGGAGGGATGGTATAGGGGAAAAAAGCCATGAGTGAAGAGGAAGTGGAAGGAAGATTGGGGGTGGGGCAGGGCAATTGAGGGTTAAGTGACTTGCCCAGGGTCACACAGCTACTAAAAGTCAAGTGTATGAGGCCGCATTTGAACTCAGGTACTCCTGAATCCAGGGCCAGTGCTTTATCCACTGCACCACATAGCTGCCCCCTGGAAGGAAGATTATTGAGAAGGGTAGAGGATAAGGGAGGGGAAAGGAGACCTCTACAGTGAGAGGAGAAATATCACTTCTACTTTCCTTGTAATATGACCTTTCAATACAATGTTAAAACATACATGTGACAACATGAAAAACCTTAGATGAGGGCTAAAAGTCCAATGAGTCACAATTATGGAGCACTTGACATTTTATAAAAATGCTGGCCTCACCCAGTGCTTCTGATAAAGGCCTCATCTCTAAAATATATAGGGAATTAAATAAAATTTATAAGAATCCAAGTCATTCCCCAATTGAGAAATGGTCAAAGGATATGAACAGGCAGTTTTCTGATGAAGAAACCAAAGCTATCTATTCCCATATGAAAAAATGCTCTAAATCTCTAATGATTAGAGAGATGCAAATTAAAACAACTCTGAGGTACCACCTGACACCTATCAGATTGGCTAAAATGACAAAAAAGGAAGATAATAAATGTTGGAGAGGCTGTGGGAAAATTGGAACACTAATGCATTGTTGGTGGAGCTGTGAGCTGATCCAACCATTCTGGAGAGCAATTTGGAATTATGCCCAAAGGGCGATAAAGCTGTACATACCCTTTGACCCAGCAATCCCACTTTTAGGTCTTTTGCCCAAAGAAATCATGGAAGGGGGAAAGGGACCCACATGTACAAAAATATTTATAGCTGCTCTTTACGTGGTAGCAAGGAATTGGAAGTTGAGGGGGTGCCCATCAATTGGGGAATGGCTGGACAAGTTGTGGTATATGAATACAATGGAATACTATTGTGCTGTAAGAAATGATGAGCAGGAAGAGTTCAGAGAAACCTGGAGGGTCTTACATGAGCTGATGATGAGTGAGATGAGCAGAACCCGAAGAACATTGTACACAGTATCATCAACATTGAGTGTTGACCTACTGTGATGGACTATATTCTTCTCACCAATGCAATGGTACAGAAGAGTTCCAGGGAACTCATGATAGAAGAGGATCTCCAAATCCAAGAAAAAAAAAGAAAGAAAGAACTGTGGAGTATAGATGCTGATTGAACCATATTATTTCTTTTGTTTTGGGTGCTGTTGTTTTTTTTTTTCTATTTTGAGGTTTTGCATCACTTCTCTGATTCTTTCTCTTGTAACAGGATTAATGCAGAAATAGGATTAATGTTATTATGTGTATATATATGTGTGTGTATATATATATCTATATGTATATGTATAGAGATATATAAATATAACCTATATCAGATTACCTGCTGTCTAGGGGAGGGGGGAGGGAGGGGAGGGAGGGAGAAAAATCTGAAATTGTAAAGCATGTATAAACAAAAGTTGAGAACTATCTTTACATGTAACGGAAAAAATAAAATATCTCATAAAAAAAAATGCTGGCCTCACAATAAGTTGGTAGGGTAAGAAATGTTATTGTTGTTGTTATTGTTATATGGATTTGGAAAATAGAAGCTCTGGGGAGAGAAGAGGTCTGTCTATGACCGCCTGGCAAATTCTGGTCACAGTAGTAAGGCTCTTTCTCCACCCAGATTTATGGTGGTGCTGATGATAGATCGAGGTCAAAGTGAAGATCAAGGTCAATGTGGTGATATGAATACCAGGAGTCACACTTGGGTTTTTGACTCCACTAGACCATGCTTCTTTCTTTAATTTACTTCCTAAGTAATACCCTTTGTTCACCATGACTATGAATGTTTTACAAACTGGTTTTATCAGCCCATTTCTAGTCCTATTAGATTATTATGCTCATTTGGCAGTCAATAACAATGCTACAACTAATGTCAAAGAGCTTTCAGATAAGATAAAAAACAAGAAATGCTTTTCATTAACTATCTTATCTCAACAGCAATTTAATTATCTTTTTTAAAATCACAACTCCTTTTCTTTATAACATGGAGCAGTACAAGTTGGTGTTGGTGAGTCTGAGGTCTCACAGAAATTTAAATATTTTTTAAGTTAAATTTTTTTTAGTTAAAACTTTAAAGTTAAAAACATGAGAAAAAAAATGAGGCATCATGGTATAGCATAGAGAGGGCCACTTTGGAGTCAGGAGGACTTAGGTTAAAATCCTACCTTTTACATCATTCTAGATATGTGACAAAGGGAAAGAACCCAGGCTTTCCTGGCCCTGCTTGTGTTTCTATCTATCATTCCACAAAGGGAAATACCTGCTTTCTCTTCCTCTACCATCTCCCTTTAACTTAATCTCTTAGTGCAACAGTCTAAGCCTACAAGTTACAGATGAGTGGCTGATGTGCATCACCGGAGGGAGTTTCCACACCAGGGAATTCCCCACATTGATTAAATTACAGATCTGTTCTACCACCCTCTCCTCCCCACTCCCAAACCACGAGAAATTTTTTTAAAATTCTTAGAATTTTATTACATGTATAGACAGTGCTTTGCATTAATGAAAGGCAATTAAAACACATACATATATACGTATGTGTAAATATGTGTGTGTATATATATATATATGTATACACACACACACATTTTTTAATGATGTAATTGTAAAGTCCCTCATATTCACTGTATTTCCTGCCAGGGTTAATGGATTCAGTCAATAAACATTTATTAAACACCTTCTATGTGCTAGGCACTGTATTGTGAGTGCTAGGGATACAAATGCTCTCAAAAAGCTTTAAGTCTAACAGGGAAGACAATATGCAAACAACTATGGATAAACAAGCTATAGACAGAATAATCAACAGAGGGAAAATACTAGAATAAAGAGGAATTGAAAAAGGCTTCCTATACAATATGGGGTTTTAACTGAGGCTTGGAAGAAGCCAGAAGGCAGAGAAGGAAGAGAAGAAAGAATGGATGAGGGACCACCAGGGGAAATGCAAGAATCAGGAAATGGGGTGTCTGGTGCAAAGAACAGCAAGGAGGCTTGTGTCATTGGATCAAAAAGTACATGGTAGAGGGTGTGAGGTGTGAGAGGACAAGAAAGGAGGAGAGGAGCAAAGCAGGTTATGAAGGACTTGGAATGCCAGATAATTTTTTATTTTATCCTGGAAGTGATGGGAAGCCATTGGAGTATATTGAGTGTGTGTGTGTGTGTGTGTGTGTGTGTGTGTGTGTATTGGGGGTGAGGGTGAGGGGTATGATAGGAGCTAAATTTTAGGAATATCACTTTAGTGGCTGAGTAGAAGATGGACAGGAGTTGAGGTAGGCAGACCCACGGAGCAGCTATTGCCAAGAGTCCAGGCATAAAAAATGAGGGCCTGCACTAAGGTGAGAGTGGTGTCTGATGAGAGAAGGGGGCGCATTTGAGAGAGCCTGCAATAGTTCGGATGGAGGGCGGGGTTGAGAGGTGGTGACAAGTTGAAGATGACACCTCAGTTTCAAGCTGGGAGACCCAACGAGCAGTAGAGCACTAGACAGTAATGTGGTAGTTTGGGAGAGGGGAGGGCTTGGGGAAAAGATTGTGAGTTCAGTTTTGGACATTTTGCATTTAAGATATGTATGGGACATTTGGTTTGAGACTTCTAATAGGCAGCTGAAGATGTAACACTGGAGGTGAGCAGAGAGGCTAGGGATGGCTAAGTCAGTCGGAGAATCACCTTCATAGAGATGATACCCTCTGAAGCTAATGAGATCTCTAAGTGAAATGGCAAAGACAGTGCCTTGGGGGACACCCATGGATAGCAGGCATAACCTAGATGACAATCCAGTAAAGGAGACTAAGAAAGGTCAGATTGGTAGAAGGGAATAAAGAGAAGAGAACCACAAGGAAAAGATGGTGATTGGCAGTGTCAGTGGCTGCAGAGAGTTTGAGAAGGATGAAAACTGAGAAAAAGCTACCACAGGGGATGATATAGGCCTTGGGGATAGGGAAAGGTATTGTAAGGATAATCTCTGCCATAGCTACTTATCCTTTACTTGTATAAATGTGAGTTATGTTATAGAGAAATTGCTGAATAGCCGAAAACAAGTTAGATCTTTAGTGTCCTTAATAGACTAATTTTTCCCTGTGTGCAGCATGTTTGGTCAAAAAAGATAGAGTAAAATGCCTAATTTGTGTTTGCAAAACACAGTACTCTATTAAATTGAGATTTTTAACTATTTAGATTATTATTAAGTTCTTCTTTGCCTAGAGCTCTGAAATGGATCATGGTGGTGTAGAAAGAACAATACTACTACTACTAGACTACTAGAAATGTTCCCAACTCTGCCACTGACCAATTATGTGACCTCAGAGGAGTATTTTTCCATCTCTGGGCCTTACTTTACTTATCTGTAAAGTGGGAGGATTGGCCTAGAGAGACTCTTAAGGTCTCTTCCATTTCTAATATCCGATAATTCTATGTTCAAGGTTGAAATTCCCAATGAATAGAAAAACAGCTTTTAAAAATTATGATTCAAATGCAGTAGCTTTTCTGTTGCCCTCTTGTACCTATAAAGAAATACAAGGAGAGAGCTTCTCTGTCAGTGGGGTAGCACTCTCCAAATATTAGCACAGGCTCCTCACTTAACTCCTATCCAAAGGTTACTTCTCCCCCAAACACCTGCTCTCTAGAAAAGAAAGTGGGTTGGGAGCAAAGATGGAGCATCCCTCATAGGTCTGATTCTTCTAAATGAGACTGAAAGGAGGTTTCACAAAATCTACCTGTGATCACTCCCAATCTTATCTATGGGATTTAAAAACTTTTCTTGTGTTAAAATCCAATTCCCAGAGGAGAAAAGGGATGGGGAAAGTAGTATGCTGGTGATCTCAGGAAAGTCCATTAGATTGAACTCCTGTGGAGAAGGTAAGGCATGCTTTTTAACCACGTCACCCAAGATGGCCACTTATAACAGGCACCAGGAACTGGTGATCAATTGAAGACTGAGACACACAAAAATTCAGAAGAGCAGGAGGTTGGGTCTGGAACTAATAAAAATGAATAGGTAACACCTCCATCCCATCCCATCCCATTCCTTGGCAGAGGCAAGAGGACCACAAGTGTTGTACATTACACATATTTTCAGACTTTTTTGATGTACTGATTGATCAGCTGTGTTGATTTCTCCTTCTTTCTCTTTAAAAATTTTTGTATTTGTTATATGGAATGGCTCTTTGGGAGGGGAAGGGAATAAGATACCAGGGGAAATCATGATGATATAAAAAGACAAATCAAGAGACACCAATAAAAACTTATATAAAAATAATTGTTATGCATAATTGGAGTCACCAAAACAAGTATACCTTGAAGGCTTGCCAAGGAGACTTTCAAGCAAGCTATGGGAGGCATCCTCTCCTCCACCCCTTCCCTTGAACTGATTTACAAGATTCCAAGTAAAGCAACTTTACTGTCAGTACCACCCCACCCCTTCAAGGAATCCAGACTGTGGGGAAATTTCCTCATCTGTAATAATGATACCTAGAACACCTACCTCTTGAGGATGGTGGAAAGGACTGGGTAAACTGGAAAGTACAGTAGAAATGTGACCTAGTATCACTAGACCAAAGTTTTCCCAGTTGAATTGAATTAAATATTTATCAAGTGCCTGCTATATGAGTAGCATTGGGAAAATGACAAAATAAAACAATCCTCACTCTTGTGTGTGTGTGTGTGTGTGAGAGAGAGAGAGAGAGAGAGAGAGAGAGAGAGAGAGAGAGAGAGGTAATTGGGGTTAAGTGACTTGCCCAGGGTCACACAGTCAGTAACAGTCCTCGATCTTGAAGGGCTAACACCCTATGGAGGGACCAGGAGGGAGGGGATTATAAATTGTAGAAAGAGCATTGGAATTGGAGGCAGAGGAAGGTTCAAATCCCAACTCTGCCATTTATAACCTCTTCGGTCTTATCTATTCTGGGCCTCATTTTCCTCATGTGTAAAACGAGAGGGTTGAACTAGCTGTCCTTTACAATGGCTTCCAACTCAAAATCTTTGATCCTATGATCACACAGATAAGTAAATACAAAGTATATATGCCAGGTGATAGAAAGTGATTTCAAGAAATAGATGGTACTAACAACTTGGGGTAGGGAGGAGTCAAGGATGTGTAGGATACCCTTATACTGGGCAGCTGGGTGGTACAGTGGATAGAACACTTTGGCCTGGAGTCAGGAAGACCTGAGTTCAAATTTGGCCTCAGACACTTCCTAGCTGTGTGACCCTAGGTGAATCACTTTACCTTGTTTACCTCAGTTTCCTTGTCTATCAAATGAGCTGGAGAAGGAAATGGCAAACCACTCTATTAACTTTGCCAAGAAAACCCCAAATGGGGTCATGTAGAGTTGGATAGGACTGAAAAGACTCAACAACAACAAGGATATCCTTTCTTAGTGGAGTCTTCAAAGAAGACTATTAGGGGTAGAGGTGAGAAAGGATTGCATACCAGGCATGGGGGAACCACTTGTGCAAAGGTGGAAAGTTGAAGATTAAACACTGTGTATGGGGGATGGCTACTAGGATAATTAACTGGGTCAGAGAGGCATCAGATGGAGGAATAGAAAATGAAGCTGGACAGATAAATTGTGGAGGGAACAGAGGAATATATATTTTACCCTGGAGGCTAGAAGGAGTCACTGAAGATTTTTTTAGAGTAGGAATGATATGGTCAGGTTGGTGTTGGGGGGGGGGGATACCAAGTTAGTAGTTGTATCAAAGACAGATCAGAGAGAGAGAAAACCTGGAAACAGGATGACCAATTAAGAGGCTATTTCAATACATCAGACAAGAGGTGATGAGGGTCTCAACTATGGCAGAGACTACATGAGTGAAAAGTGGGGACCCATGTAAGGGACCATTATTGAGGCCATATGAGGTCACTGGGGCTAGCTGATCCCTCGTACCCCTTCTAGCTCTCAGTTCTATGAGCTGATTGCTGTGACCATGAATACAAAAAGGTTCATTGCTTACAAAAAGCAGGACTCATAACCTCAATTACAAATCATGTGTCACTTTAAGAATCATTCACTTAGACAGGGATCCATCGGTTTGTTCTCTGAACACAAACAAAGTGAGTCTGGGACAAGGATCAAGACTTACAAGGTAAGAGGCAACTGATAAACAGAAAATTGGCAACAATAGCTTCTATTCATTGAATAGCTTATTTTGCTATTTTTTCCCCTTAGGCTCCATTGCAAAACAAAGCCAGATTTGTATCTGCAGAACATTCTTGTGGTAACTGGAAGAAATTATCACACCAACAAAACTGTCGGAAACATCTACTGCAGTGATGGCAGCAGTCCTCCTGTCAAAGAGCCTCTGTCATTTAAAAATTCTTGTAAAAAGAAAAAAAATGTGTGAAGAGATGCCCCCATTTAGAAATCAGACTGTGGTCCTGTTGAAAGGAAAGTATTAGCACCAGAAGCGGCCTAGAGAGTTGCTCGTGGAAGAGAGAAGCTTTTAGGAATGCAGTGAGGGGAAATCGGGACAATTTGACTTCAACTCAACAAGCCTTTAGAATAGACGCCTAATGACTTCGTGGTGGCTGAGCTCTGAAAGGTCAGTAGAGAATAACCTCTGACAGGTCCCACCAAATGGGAAGGGTCGCAAGTTCAAGGCCAGGGATGAACTGTTGGCCTGCCATCCAAGGGCCAGTCTAGCAAAATTTGGGGAAGTTCATCGACAAATGGCTGTCCATGAGAGGATGGGCAGTGAATCGTAGGGGCAGTCTGCAGAGGCCCAGAAGAAGCATCCGTACCAAGGAAACTGTAGAACCCTGGAGGACTGAAATGTACACTGAGCACTGTGTTAGTGGGGAGAGACAAAAATGACAAAGAAATAGTCTTTGCCTTTGCTAGCAGAGGGGACTGCCACAGAGAGAGAAGCTTCTGGAAAAGCATAAGATTTGGAGTTCAATCTCAGTTTCCTCATCTGTAAAATGAAAGGTTGGCTTCGACTGCCTCCAAAGTCCCTTTCAGCTCTAATTCTATGGTGCTAGGAACAAAATAACTATAACCCCGCCCCCCCCCCCCAAGGCTGGATCTTATAAGAAAGGAACAAACAAACAAAGGAAAAAACAAAGAATTATTCAAGGTCCAAGGAAGGAAAGCTTAGCGCTGATCTCTAACGAAAAAGTCTGTGTCACTTCTATAAATGGGATATTAATATAAATGTCCACTTCTCATTCGATCCTAAGTCAGCATAACCTTTCAGTTTTGCGAGTTATTATCTCAATTAAGAAGCAGGAGAAGTCAAGGGCTCTTAGTACTCAGGAAAATCTGGCACTTAGTGCTCTGACAATATCTGAGTGGCAAGGCTGAATGCTAAACATGATTTCTGTATTACGTTTCGTGAAAAAAAAAAATATTCCTTGTTTACTTTGCTAGCACCTAGTTTTTGTTGTTTAAAATAAAATTATGTTTGGTCATGCTGTGCTGTAAGCACATTGCCAGCTCCCCATCACGCAACTGCCAACTCCCCACCTCACATAACACATACACACAGTATGCCAGCATTGTTGCTTAAAGTATTCAATAATATTCCCATTTGGAAAGGGGAGGAGAGAAAGGAATGGAAGTGGTTTTGCCCCCACGTCCTCAGTGTATTTCCAGTCAGCTATCAACGTGAATAAAGGTGTTTAAAGGAGAATGGTGTCTAGTCAATGGTGAGTAGGAAGAAATAGGAGATTTTTCCTGGGCAAAACAGTTCCCAGAGAATAGGGAGGCCCTGGGATGTAGGGTTTCTGGTAACCAAGGGAAGAATCAGAGGGGTTGAAAGGAGGACCTGAGAATCCATATGATCTCCAAATGGGATTGGGCAAAGTTGCTATATAATTCTTCTGAGTTAGAGTTGAGGCAATAATCCACGTATTTCTATAGTTTTTATGTCACACAGAGTAATAGAGTAGCAAAGTTGGAAGGAACCTCAATGGTCACCTAGTCCAATCCATTCACAGAAGAAATCCACACTATGACATCCTCAATCCTAGCCTCTGCTTGAATGTCTCAAACAAGGGGGAGCCCACAACTTTCTTTTTCTTTTGCTTTGTTTGTTGCGGGGCAATGAGGATTAAGCGACTTGCCCAGGGTCACACAGCTAGTGTCAAGTGTCTGAGGCTGGATTTGAACTCAGGTCCTCCTGAATCCAGGGCTGGTGTTTTATCCACTGTGCCATCTAGCTGCCCCGAGCCCAAGACTTTCTGAGATAGCTCATTCCATTTTGGGGCCACGATATTTTTGGGGAGTTGTCACTGACATGAAGTCTAAATGTGTCACTTTGTAGCTTCCACTCCCTGCTCCTGGTCCTGCCCTCTGAAACCAATTCAGTTCTAATCCCTCTACCCTGTGATAGCTTTTCAAAGGCTTGAATTTCATTCCCACTCCCTGAGTCTCCTCTTGTCCAGGCTAAATGCCCTTAGTTCCTTCAACCAACCTCCCTATGGCATGGATTCAAGGACCTTGACTGTCCTTGTTGCTCTTCTCTGGAAGCCCTCCAGATAATCAGTATTCTTCTTAAACTATAGCATCCCAAAACTGAAAAACAACACTCCTGATGTGGTCTGACCAAGCAAAGGACTGTGGGATTGTCACCTCTCTAATCCTGGAAGCTAGGCACCATGGGAAAGAAAGCTTTTCAAATCCTTTCCCTTCCCCATTTGAATTTATATCCATATAATTTATCCAGTGGTTGCTTCAAAAGACCATTTGAATATCTGTCATGTATGTGAGGCATACATAGAGGTATTGGACCCAGTGACTGGCCTCAAGGGGCTTACTGTCTAGTTGTAGAAATTAAACTGAAAAGTTAAGCAATACCTGAAATGTCACAGGCAGTAAGAAATTAAGTGCTAAGTGACTGGCAAAAAAGGGAGAATTCACTGTTTGCTTAGTGGGAGAAGTTTAAAAATGCCTCTATTTCTTTGCATTCAGATTGTTTTTACATTTGATTATAAACTCCAATTGGGAAAAAACATGTCATTTTGAACAAACTGTTGTACAATAACACCTCACCCTAGAACTGTGTATAAGTAAGCTCCCTATGTGCTGATTTAGAGCTTTTTTTAAAGGAAAAAATACTGCTTGATTCTCTAGTATTAGCTTCAACAAGGCAGGAAAGACATAAAACATACCAATGTGGACATATAAAATTCTTAATCTCCTTCTGCATAAGCCTGTATTTATCTTTTCAAGACATAGCCATAGCAAAATCCATTATCTGCTGGGCCCCCGAGAGAATGTCTCTTTCTGTGGTACATCTAAGAGTAGGAAAGACAAAGTCTTCTTGGCATAATTCAAATTTGTGCTCCATTTGGATAATTAAATTCTTCTCGAGGACAGGGACTGTGTTTTATTCATCTTTGCATTTCCCTCAGTATTGAGAATAGGCTTCTCCACATAGTAGGCATTGAATGACAAGAATTGCTTATGTGTTTATAGAGATGCAGTTTGTCATACTAGATAAAGGGCTAGCCTCAAAGCCTGGAAGATCTGGGTTCAAGTCCTACATGTTACACATGACTGTGTGACCTGGGACAAGTCACTTAACCTCTAATTCCAGACAATCAATCAAGCAATTAATCAACCAATCAAGCAATTAATTAATTCCAGGCAATTCTCTAAGGCTGTAAGCTGCAGAAAAGGCATGAAATTCCCCCTTACCCTCCCAAGGGAGTTTCTTCACACAGAAGTTCCGCCACCTATGAAATGCCAAATCTAGTTCCTATCTCTTATGCGTATATGCATGCAGTCACATTATGCCATTTGGTCCTCTCAACATTGCTGTGAGATAGAGAGTATCAAGATTTCCAATAGGAAGGTAAGAAGTCTGAGAAAGAGAGAAATTCAGTGATTTTGGTCAAGGTCAAGGTCACGCAGCAAGAAGGTAGACTCAAGTCCACAGTTCTTGCCATTCGCTAATGTTTGCTGAAAGGACCGATCAATTACCTAATTAATGAAGTGCTCTGGAACATATACTCAACAGAACTCTGAAAGGTAACCTACTCAGCTCCATGCTGAATTTCCACATCTTTAGGACTTAGGAGGGAAGTTGGCAGCAGCTACTTAAAGGTTTTTTTCCGTCCCTGAATCATGCTTGTTTACAAACACTGATAGTTTGTTACCAGAACATCAATTGATTGAAGAAAAACATTTTCACTGCTAAAGCAAAACTAAACACGGGCGCCAGAAAACCTGAGCTCAGACCCCACCTCTGACACTTCGTAGCTGTCTGATGTTCAACAAGTCATTTCAACGCAACACGTCTCAATTTCTTTATCTTTAAAATCTGAACAAGAATATTTGTATTACTTATCTGGAGGGGAAAGTCACAAAGGGTAAGACTGGATCTGGGACCTTGCCTTTCACTAGCCCCCTCTTGGTCTTTGTGATTCCTGGTTTTTGACTCTGTTTCCATTTCAGACACTAGCTCTGGACTCCTGTTCTTTCGGCTCCCCTCTTCCCCCTCTTTTCTGACTCCTGCTAGCCTCGTTCACCCCCATTTTGTGTTGAAGGGCTCAGACTACAGGGTGTAGGTTCCTTCTCAGTGAAATGAATTGAATAATGGTACTTGAGTGACCTGAGATGGAATGTTAAATTTCCATCCTACGCACCAGTGAGATTAGGCTGAAGCAGTTAAGCTAGCGTGTCAAGCCTCTTCTACTGCCTGCAAAATCGAGAAACACGGCAATTAAGCAAATTGCAAGGCCGGAGCAGAGCAGGCGGGCTGATAATGGGCCAGCCATCATTCTGAACCAGGCCTGCTCTTGCCCTCTCTTAGGAGAGAGACAGAGAGAAAACGTGTGAGCATCATCCTGACTTCAAGTGTGCTTTTTGTTTCCTGCTTTTAATCTAACACGAGTCGTTGAGGGCTCTTTGCTCTGATGAAGTGAGCCTTACTCCAGAGTGTGAGAGTTTTAGTAAAATAATTGCCCGGCTGGGTCAGACATAAATCTCCACATGAAGTTGATTATTCAGTACTTGTTCCCGATGTCATCATTGTTTATAGACACTGATAGCTCATTAGTAGGACATCAGTCAATATAATGAAAGGCCTGGACAAGCATGGATTTGCCTTGATGTGTCCAGCCAAAATTGCTGAGGAGACAAGGAGAAGTGTAACCTCCGGCCTGACACATCGGAACAAGATCACCATCATGCAAGTGGATCGTTTTTCCCTGACAATGAAATGCCCTCCCTTCCTCCCCAGAGGCAGAGTCGCAAAGGTCTGTGTGTTTGAAAAGCTCATTGCCACAAAACCGGTTAAACAAGTCCTATCTGAGGGTAGCCTGTAACACTGTGGTGAGCTTATCTACCAAAACAAATGGTAGGCACCGGGTAGCTTACTAAGGGACAGTATCAGACACAGAAGACAGAGGCAGGCCCTTGTTCAAGCAGTTTGTCACCTAGCTGGGGAACTAACAGCTCAGCCTAGAGGTCTCCTAAAGCAGTGCTAATCACTATGTGAGAATTCATTGATACTGGATAAAATGGGTGCCAAAGCAGGTGTCTGAAGTAAGTAGCCTTCAAGGTTCACTAAGGCACCACCCACATAAAACTTTCCCTACTCTCCTCCCAGCTATTAGGGCCCTTTCCCTCTTAAAATTATTTTGTATTTACCTGTATGTGTGTATGTCTGTGTGTGTATATGTGTGTGTGTGTGTGTGTGTGTGTGTGTGTGTGTGTTCTGCCACCACCTTGCCCAAATAGACTATAAGCCCTCTGAGAGAAGGGTTTCACTTTTAGCTTGTGAATTCCCAGCATCTAAGACACTGGCTTGTATGTGTTGTGTATTTAATAAATGTCTGTTGAATGGAATTTACTAGATTGATGATGTAAATGTTTTTCTTTTTTTTTTTTAAACCCACTAAGATTTGGAGAAAGAGAAACATTAATCTTCGTTGTATAGAAGAGGAAAATTCTTATCTATTGCACAAATGGAAGAAATTACTAGAGACAAAACAGATGGATAGAATTATATAAAAATAAAGAATTTTTGAGCATGTGTGTGTTACCCAAGGGCCTGTCCTTGGCCTCTTCTCTCTACATGCTGTCCCCTCGCAATCTCATCTACTCCCACGGCATTAACTATCACTTCTACACAGATGTCTCCTGAACCTATATCTTATGCCATATTCTAAATTTCAGACCCACCTCTCCAACTGCCTTCACCAGACCGACTTGGAATCCTGGGATCATTCCACTGGAAGTATGTCTTATGACTCGATCCAATTCAATTCAACAAACATTTCTCCAATACCCACTATGTGCTGGGCATCACACTGAGCATGGCAGGTACAAAGACAGAACCACAACAATCTCAGGGAAGGCCTCTATTCCACATGGCCAAAGCTGAGCTGTTTTATCTTTCTCCTCAAATTTACTCCTGTTTCTAACTTCAAGCCCCTGTTATTTACCAGGTCTCTCATCTGTGGAAGCTTGCTTTTGGCTCTGACTCTTCCCTCTCCCTCACCTCTCATGTGATTTACCAAGTCCTAGTGATTCCATTTCCATTTGTCTTCTCTGTTAGCTTTCTCCTGGACTATGCTCCTACTACAATAACCCTACTAGGGTAAGACCTCAAGACCACCCACCCAGTCCATGGTAATAGCCTCTTAAACCCCCTTCAAACCATCCTTGACACTGCTGCCACAAAATCTTTCCCGTATTTAGATATGGTCATATAATTCCTCTGCTTCCTATGGCTTCCAAGGAAAGTTCAAACTACTTTGCCTAATATTCAAGGCCTTCCACAATCTGAAATTACTCTGTTTCCTTCCTTTTCTTATGTTAGTACCCTTTGCATATACTATATTCTAGCCAAATTGGTACGTTGCCACCCAACTGTGTCATGTTCCCCCTTTCTACTGGTTCAAACATTATTTTTTAAAAATATGTAATTTATTTTTATTTTCAAGTCATGGAACAAAACAAGCATTTCCATAACACAATACAATAAAAAAGATGATTGCACATGAAACTGCAAATCTACCATGTACAACTTGCTATTCCTTCTAAATATACAACAAAGTTATCATGTACATTTTTCCATTTTTTCTTTCCTCCCTCTGCCCTAGAGATGGCTACCATTAGACACAAATGGATATCTATCCATCCATCCATCCATCCATCCACCCACCCACCCATCATCTATCTATCTATCTACCTATGTGCATACATATGTATATATATATATATCATTATTCTATACATACTTCTACTTATCAACTCTTTCTCTGGATGCAGATAGCATCTGTCTAATTTCAAACATTGTTTTCTATGTTTATACCATTTTACACCTCCTCTCCTTTTCCTCTTAAATTCTGATCCCTTCTTTTTTGTTGTTGTTGTTGTTGTTGCAGGCAATGGGGGTTAAGTGACTTGCCCAGGTTCACACAGCTAGTTAAGTGTCAAGCGTCTGAGGCCGGATTTGAACTCAGGTACTCCTGAATCCAGGGCCGGTGCTTTAACCACTGCACCATCTAGCTGCCCCCTGATCCCTTCTTTAAGGCCCAATTCATTATGCCACCTTTTCCAGGAAGTCTTCCCTAATTAAAAATTACTGTCTCTCTCAGGTCTGTTTTGAACCTCAAAAATAGATATCATGTAATATTTTGTTTTGTAGTTATGTGTGTTTGTGTCTTATCCTAATCACAAACTGTTTCTAGATTATGTTTTATTAAAACTCAATATTCCTTTCAGGCCTACCACAGTAGTCTGTACACAAAAGATGTTTAAGAAATGTTTTTAGAATGAATGATTGAATAAGCAAAAAATCATGTACCAAAAAGAAAAAGAAAAACTGGGGAAACATTCTGTGGTAAACTTTGGATACAAATCTGATATCCCTACTCTATAAGAATTTGATACAAATGTATAAGGACAAGATCCATTTCCCAGGACACAAATGATCAAAGTAAATGGATGGATCAGGCAATTTTCTTTTTTGTTTGTTTTTGTTTTCAGACAATTTTCAAAGAAAAAACACGTTAAGAATTTGTCATTGAAAGATTTCTCATACTCCCTAATAATCAGAGAAATACAAGATGAAACAATTCTCTGGTATAGCCTTACTTAAACCCACCAAATTGACAAAGATAATTAAAAATGATAAAAGCAGGGCTGACAAAACCAAGCTAATGGTTACCCTGCTGATGAAACGATGAATTGATGCAAAGTTTTTGCAGTAACCAGCCAAGATGCAAAAGGCATTTCAAAAGTTATCATGAGCTTTGACCCAGTGATCCTATTATGAGGACTAATATCCTAAGGAAGCTATTAAAAGATAGAAAAATCCCATCAGTTCTGTGCTAAAATATTCATAGCAGTGTAATGCACAATAGCTAATAACTGGAGGAAAATGATATAGCCATTGACTGAGGAATGCCTGAACAAACTGCATTTTATCAATGAAATAGAATGCTACCATGCAATTTAGAAATAAATAATATTTTTAAATGGAAAGACATTAATGAAAACAAAATTAGAGTAACACATGACTACAAACATATGGATATATACACACATAAAATGTATATGTACATATATAAAATGTATACATGTATGTGTATATGGGGGTGTATCACCCTTACTGGGCATGCCCCTAATATGCACTTGCAGGTTATATACCCAGGAGGTGACTATTCCCAGGTTAAAGGTAACCTGTGGGTTTGAGTTCTTAAACCTTTACTATTCCGAGGACATGATTAGCTCAAAGCAAAGGCATTTACTGAGATGGACTAGTGAGAAAAATAGCCATATGACATTTTCCCCACATTCCTGGGAAACACTCTATTATCAGTACACTCAGCATTAGCAGGACAAGTGAGCAGATACATCGAGTACACTGGTACTAACTCTTTGTGGCCCTATGGAGTTCCAACGGTCTTTCTCTTCTTGTGGGGTCCTCTGGGCCATTTCCTTGCTGGGAAGTTTGCTCATCTGAGCTCCATGGGCCTATTCCTTTCCATAACTACACTGCTGACTTCCAAGGCTAATTCTCAAATCTATAGCTTTCTCTGCACTGTTGTCTATGGTCCAGTCCAGCCCCTCCCAGCTGTCTTTGGCTTTGATTCTACCATTCCCCTCTGCTAGAGGCATGAGAGAAAAGGCAGATAGAGGATCCCACACCTCTCCACAGCTGGGTTCTTCTTTAATAGCTGGCTTTCTTCTCTGCTTCCAGGGGTCACACTCCTTAAGGCTGCCCAGTGTCTTAATGTTTTTTAAAGAGTCACCAGAGATGTGGTTGATCCTTTAGAGTCAATAGCTAACAAGTCATCTAATTCAATCAAGCTTGAAGACTTCACACTTTGGAGTAACAAACATGCCCTTATTCTATGAAGTTAATAATAAACTTCTTTATTCTTCATTCTTATCATCTGATTGTTTCTGATACTTGCCCCCCTTACCCCTGTAATTACATCAGTGGAGGTTGGAGATAATCAGTGTGCAGATAAATTCACCTCCACCCTCTACACTATATGTAGCTCACACTTATTGATTTAAGGTTCACAAGGCATTTTCCTCAGAGCAATCTCATGAGGTAGTTAATGTGAGCATTATTATCCCCATTTTAGAGATGAGGAAATCAAGGCTTAGAGAAGTAGTAAAGCTAGAAAGTGTTATAGCTGAGATAGCTCTTCTAACTCTGAGTCCAAAGGTCTTCACCTCACACCAAATGATGCAAGGCTTTCTAAGTACACAAATGAAAAAAAAATCAAAAAGAGACACAAAGCAAATAAAATGTTGTCACTGTGTTGGTAAAACATGCTTTTTTCTGTTATCAAAATGTAAACAGTTTGGAATTTGTGATTTTAAGGGTAATTTTATTCTTCTTTTTGTTGGTTTAATTATTCATTCCATTTTATTTTATTTCATTTATTGTTTTTAAAAGTTTAAAAATCAATATTTAAAAGGGGATAGGTTCTAGAGATTTCCAGGAATAGGGGAATCTGGAACTATCTGCAAAGGAAGAAAGATTGAGAGGAGAACTCAGACCTGCTTTTCCTCCAATTGTAGATAGCTTTACTCATTCCTAACAGTAACAACTATTTTAATATAACACCTATGATGTATAATGTATATTACATAATATAATATGTAATCAATGGGAGAACTCCCATTTTTATAGTGCTTTAAGGCTTATAAAGTATCATATTAATTAAAGTTATCATGATTGTGATCATCATCAATATTATTATTACTCCTATCAGCCAAAGCTCCTTTCCCAAAACCTAAATACAATAACAAAAAGGTTGGATTTGCTATCAAAAGACCCTGGTGCCACAAATTATCCATAAGGTCTAGGGTTCATCACTTACTTCCCTGGACCTCAGTTCCCTCTTCAGAAAATGAGGGAGTTGGACTAGGTGACACTTGAAGTTCCTTCTAGCACTTAATTTCTTTGTCCTGTGATCGTAATAACCTGGGACATCAGCTACAAAAACTCTATAGATGCCGACAAACCTTGATAGCTATTGGCCAGATTAACTCCCCTTTGGGGAGGACTCTTAAGTCCATATTTCCAACTGTGACTCTTCTTCTGAGTTCCAGACAACATTTCCAAACCCCTGTAGACCAGTTAGCCTATATGATCCCAGAGATCCCTTCTGAATCTCTGTCAGTCTCCATACCTGGAGAAGCTATTGACTCCTCAAAATTGGGATGTTCCCCAAACAACCTCCCCACTTTCTCATATTAAAACTTTCTTCTCTTCCTGAGTTCCCTATTTCTGCCAAGAGTGCTACCATTCATCCTCCCAGTCAACCATGCTCACACCTTCAGTCATTTTTAAATTTTTCTTTCCCCCTTGACTCCTGTAACTAAATCCTGTTGATAATTGCCTTCCCAGTCTCTCTCAGATTTATTTCCTTTCCAAGCTACTACCAGAGTTCACTTGCCTTTACCTGGATGAGAATTTCCTCTCAGGACAAGTCTTGCTTCTCTTTTTTTCTTTTTTCTTTTTTCTTTTTTTTGCAGGGCAATGGGGGTTAAGTGACTTGCCCAGGGTCACACAGCTAGTAAATGTCAAGTGTCTGAGGCCGGATTTGAACTCAGGTACTCCTGAATCCAGGGCCAGTGCTTTATCCACTGTGCCACCTAGCCGCCCCCCTTGCTTCTCTTTAATCCACCCTACACAATTCTGCCAGGTTAATTTACCTAGATCAAGCACACATTACTACTTAAAAACATCTGTTAGTTCTCCATTCCTTACCAGATAAAGTCCAAAGCTCTCATCCAGGCATTGAGGGCCATAATCTGTCTTGAATAGTATTTTCCATCCTTATTTTAATATTATAGTTATACATTATATTTACATATGATATTACCACCCTTCACATACCCTCTACTATAGTAAAACTAGGCTTCACACCATTCCTCAAGGTGTGAAAATTACCAAATTTTCCTTCTGAGCTCAAAAGAAATGAGATGCACAAATGTAGAGCCATCTCCACTCCAAATGTTCATATGGAATATTTGTATGCAACCTGTGACAGAGCCTTCTGAGATCATATTGGTCTTACCAGTCACAGTCAGACACACCATATATTGTCCCCAGTACAGTGAGGTCATTTTGATGGTCTTAGAGAATGAAGGACAACAACCAACCAAGTTTTTCAAGCTCTACATTTTTGTTCATGCTGTTCTGTCTACCTTTTGTTGTTGTTATTGTTGAGTCATTTTTCAGTTGTGTCCGACTCTTCATGACCCCATTTGGGGTTTTCTTGGCAAAGATGACTGGAATGGTTTGCTCTTTCCTTCTTCAGCTCATTTACACATGAAGAACAAGGTTAAATGACTTGTCCAGGTTCACATAGCTAGTAAGTGTCTGAAGTCAAATTTGAATTCAGATCTTCCTGACTCCAGGCCCAGCACCCTATCCACTGCACCACCTAACTGTCCATCTGTCTACCTAAAGAGCATCTTATCCTTTCTGTTCCCCACTGCTGTCTTTGCCTATTCAGACTATGCCTATCCTTTGAGGCCCAATGCAAATATGTCTTCTTCCATGAGGCTTTCCCTGATTTTTCCAGCTTGAATTTTCCCTGATGACCACACATAACACTTTGTACCTCTCTTAGGCACCTAATATGTTCTAGTTAAGACTCAGAACCTGAATTAAATTGTAATATACTTGAGGGCAAGGATCACACCTTATCATAAGACATAGCATGGTACTATGAAAGGAGCACTGGACTTGGAATCAGGAAAGATCTGGGTTCAAATCCTACCATACCAGCCATGCTACTAACAGCAATCCATCTCTAAGCCTTGTTTCCCTTATCTATAAAAACAGGCACATCTACCTCACAGGGTTTGCTTAATGATGAAATAAGATAAGGTATGTAAAGCTTTTTGTGTGCTCTAAAGCATTATATCATTGTCAGCTACTGTTATTGTCTCTGTCATCACCATTATTGTTGTCATCATCATCATCTTCCCCCATACTGGGGTAGTGCATAGAGACCTGAGTTCAAGTTTCACCCTGGACACACGCTGACTGTGTGACCCTAGGGAAAAGCTTCTCAGTGCTCCAAGCAGCTTGCCAAGACTAGACGATGCGGGCCTGCATGGGCGGAGGGAGTTTCCTTAACGGCTAGTTCTCTATGCTATTGGACATTACAGGTTCACTCCCCGTCATCAACATCATTGCCATAGTCGTTATCGTTTTTATTGTTCCTTTTTCTATCCCTCTCAGCACATGGCAGTGTACATAATGAATGTTTGCTAAGGGCACGGCCTCCAGACTCCATCCCCTGAAGAGATAGCCACACAGGAGAACGGAAATGAAGAATGGAGCCAAAGCTTCCATGCATTTAGACAGTATAGAAATCTCAGAGGTTCTGAATCTGGAGTCTGTGAACTTTAAACAAAATGTTTTGATAACGTTATTTCAATATCATTGGTTTCTTTGTAATTCTGCATATTCTAGTTTATGTATTTAAAAATCTGATTCTGAGAAAGGGTCTATGTAAGTTTCACCAGACTCTCCAGGGAGACAGAAAGAACTAGATCATTCAGCATAGAATGTTGGAAGAAGCTGTGGACAGAAGGTCAGTCAAGAACATGTCAGAGTCTCTTCATTACAATCCTGGTGCTGCCATTGACTAAGGTGGATGAGCTGGGGTAGATTACATGCCTCTCTGCACTCACGTTCTTCATCTGTAAAATAAGGCTGTTGGAATAGACCATCCCTCACATTTTCTCCACATCTCAGTCCTTTGGTCCTGTGATCTGGGTTTGAATTCTGGCTTTGCTGTTGACCATCTGGGTTATTCTGGGCAGATCATTTTTCCCCAGCTGGGTTTCAATTTCTTTATCTCTAAAATTAGGGGAATAAGCTAGTTTCTAACTTTCTTTCCTGTTCTAAATCTTATTAATTTCTCAGCCATGTTCAGTGATTTTTCTGGGAACTTAATACAGCCCAGGAAAACTGCAAGGAGACTGATTGTGCCCGTTACTAACTATCCTTGCCCTACCGTCATCCCATCAACCCAACACACTTATGATTGAATAATACTTTTGCTGTTTATATTATTGTGCTCAAACCAGAGCACTGTCCCTCTCAATGAACTTCCTAGCTAATAGAACTCTAAGAGTTTGCCACCAAGAGATGAAAAACTTTTCCTTTCATTTCTTTGCCATCCTTTCATTTGTGGATCAAAGAACTCACCGGCGTATTACTAATTTGTACGGACACTAAAACCAGGGCATTTAATTCTCTAATCTCCAATGCAGTGGAACTACAATCTAGTGGACAGTTAATGATTAATTAGTATTATACTCCCTGACAACTTTGTTTCTCTCTCTCTCTCTCTCTCTCTCTCTCTCTCTCTCTCTCTCTCACACACACACACACACACACACACACACACACACACACACACACACACACACACACACACACACACACATTTCCTGTACAGGAAATCTTTAGGCTGGTGCCAGGACTGGGTTAGAAAGGATGCCAGACTGTTCCTCGATTTTTGGAAAATGTTTATAGAGATGGAAATAGCCATTCTTGAACAGGTGGTCTCAGCCTGAACAGCTGCCTTAAAAGTTCACACCTCTAAGGAGAGGGATAAATGCTATTCATTGAACCTGAGTTTTCATACACCTAAACACAGAGAGCAACCAGAGGCAATGTATAGCAATGCTAGCTGTAATGCTGAAGGATATATAAGAAGAAGCCAAAACAAAACAGAAATGGGGCAGGGGGCACTTATGGGTGGTTTGACAACACTAGACCAGGTGATGAGTCCACCAGATAGGAAATTTTCCCTTTCCCCTTGTCCTTTGACCAATCAGACTTCATAAATTATCTCTGCTCTGCACAACATAAACAAACAGAGTTTTTCCTGTTTGCCTTTAGAGGAGACAAAATAGCACACCAGCTGCCTTTTCATTTAGAGAGGAATGTCCATTTCTTTTGGCAAGATGAATCTTTAATGGAAAAGGCAAGAAGTAGTTGAGCTAGTTTGAACAAGAAGGAAATAAAACATGCCAGGCAGTTTCCCCTCACAAATAACATATTTCTGCTTCCTGAACCACGTAATCAAAGAGAGCAATACAGGCAAAGGATTAAGAAGAGGGAAGCCTTCCTATCCCCTTAGCTGATTAGGTGATTACATCCAATCAAGGGATTTGATTTTAAATTAATGTCAATGTGTGGCAGGGAACCCACTCAAGTACAAGAGGGGGGGAAATTCATGAACATGTGGAATATTTTTTTAATTGGCAGATGGTGGAATTTGTATTCTTGTTGTTACAGTGAAAATAGATTTTTATTTCCTAAGTTTAAAAATCCCCTTAGAGTATTAATTTTTTAATATTTAATCCCTGCCTAAGAGTTGGAAGTATCACTGAATTCTGATAACTTTAAACCACCCCAGAACAACAGTGTAAAACTCCTTAGCCTCTGTCTACTTAAATTAAATGGAACCAGAAGTTAAAATGGAGCAGACCAATAGCTTTTATTTCTACATCATCCCAAACATATCACTTAGCAGCACTCACCTTGGCATCCCTTTGGGCTTCCAATATCTGCAGAAGAGATACTGCCCATCTGCATTGACCAGATGGGGAAGGCCCTCATAAGGGACATTCTGGGGTGTCCGCCTAGTAGAACTTTCCTCGGGCATTTTGGCAGCCTCTTCAGGACCTTAAAAGAAAAAAAAAAGGCACGCCTAAATGAAGAGATCTTAGCAAAACACTCCTAAGCAGGGGAAGGGGGTCCTGTCTACATAGATTCAAAGTCAGTAGCATTTTAAGGAAATCAGTCAAAAAAAAAAAACACAAACCAAAACAAAACGTCACTCCATTTCAAAGATGATGGGGGGGGGGGAGATGATGTCCCCCTCCGACTGCTAAGACAGAGGACACATTTGTTTTAAGAAAATGTTCACTTTATTTAAATTTTCAAAAAAAGTCGTTACATCTCCCCCCCTTCCCATCTGTGTTTATTTTTAAATCATTTCAGGAAACTTAATCTTAAAGGGTATTTTAGCTGTAATCAAGTGGCAATTATAGGCACCGCTATGGATGCAAGGACCCAGCTGCATCTCAAGATTCATCTCTCTTTAAAAAAAATCTCTAAAGAACAGCAAAGGGACAAAATAATGAGGTGAACGATACTGTTATTATCATTTCTACCATCCGACACACACACGGGCTAGGATGACAAACCTGTTTCCATCGTGTGAGGTTTTGCATTCCAGAGAGAAGACAGCACCAGGAAATCAAATCCGAGCAAAGAAAAAGCTTTCCCCCATCACTGCTGTCACACGGTAACACCCAACCAAATATTTAGCGCTCCCTCCAGCCCCCCTCCCCCCACCCCACCCCCAAATCATGCCTTTCTGTTTCTTGGAGTGTACGCCTTAAAGCCTGCTCCAAGCTCAGCTCCCGGTGACAGTCTCTCTCTCTCTCTCTCTCTCTCTCTCTCTCTCTCTCTCTCTCTCTCTCTCTCTCTCTCTCTCCCCCTCCCTCCCTCTCCACTTTCTGCTCTCCCTCTCCGTCTCTTCTCTATTTCCCCTCTCCCTTCCTCTATTCCCCTCCTTGCTCCCCTCTTTCCCCCCACTCTCTTTTTCTCTTTATCCCCTCTTCTACTACTTGTTCATCTCATCACTTTCTCTGAACAAATCCCCTTGTTTGAAAAGGGAGAGGCAGGGAAGAGACACTCAAGGGGAGAATTAAGCTTCTCTCCAGCCCAAAAGGTGCCTTGTCCGCACACACACACACACACACACACACACACACACACACACACACACACACACACACACTCACACACACACACACACACACACACACACACAGCTTTCTTGCCCCTGTAAGAAAGTTCTCTCTGCAGGTTGCTCTGCAAACTTTACTTCCTTCCTGTCTCTGATACAGGGGGAATACAAGTGACTCCTGTAGCTGTCATTCGAAAATTCAAAAAGAAGTGGGGGAAAAAGTAGGGCCAAGCCCGGAATTCGTCCAGTGCCTCAGCAGCGGGTAGCTATGAGAGCGGCCGGCGTCCAGAGGGCAAGTTCATCCGGTAGCCTACAAGGATACCGGGCTGAGCAGGAGAGAGGGCAGGAGGAAGAGGGGGAGAGAAGGCTAGGAAGATAGCGCTTGGTTTGAAAGGCAACCAGGACTCCAGGCGTCAGATGCAGCAGGCTGCCTGCCACGCTTAGCAGGCAACCAGGCTTGAATGCAATGCAGTCTCGGAGAAGGAGAGGAGGAGGAGGAGGAGAAGGCGCCCTGTGCTTGGCACTGGTATTGCTGAGCCGCGGAAAAGGGAGTTTACCCGTGGCTGGGCGGCCGGGCGCGCTGCGGCTGGGCTATGCTGCGGCTGCTGTTGCTGCTGCTGTTGCTGCTGCTGCCGCCGGAGCCGGGGGCCTCCTTCTCCGCCGGGCGGGCAGGCTGGGCTCGGGCAGAGGCAGAGGCAGGGGCGCTCGCGGGCTGGGCTCTGCTCGCCGCTCCTCCGGGCTGCGGCTGCTGAGGCTGCGGCCGCTGCTTCTGCCGCCGCTGCTGCTGCGCTCGCTCGTTCGCTCGCTAGCTCGCGTGCATTGAGGGGAGGCGCTGTCTGCGGCCGCTACTTTATTCTAGGGCGAGGGCAGGGCAGCGCCAGCCGCTCTGCGGCCAGGATCCTAGGCTTGGCCAGCGCACAGAGGAGGCAGGCGCACTGGGGCCCGGCCTGGGGAAGTGGGTGGGGATGAGTCCGAACCTGTAGCAAGCCGGGGCCGGGCCGGGGCGTCTGGCCGCCCTCGAACCTGCAGGGGAGGGAGGCGAGTGGGGGAAGCGGGGCCCGGGGCCGGCGCAGGGGCGGCCACCCCGCCTGCGGTACCCACGTTCTGTCCCGGAGCCAAGCCTGCTCTAATCCAGCGCGATCAGGAAGCCGGGGCTCAGGCTGCAGCAGCTCCATCCCAGCTCGGGTGCCCGGCTCCTCGGGGTAAAGCAACCTCCCTGCTGGCGGGGGACAATGCCCATGTGAGTCACTCGCTAATTAATAGAAGAGGATTCCGAGCTTCTCTTAATTAAGCCTGGGCCCTCTCGGTGTCTTAAAACACACATACATGGAGCTAAAAAACATAATTTAATAAGCATCAGGGCCGACCAATCCCAGGCAGAAAGGGTGGAGGCAGCTGAGCCATCCCTACAAAGATACAAAGCCTCAGCCCCCTTGCATCCCTCCTGGTGCCGAGGGGGGCACAGAAAGCACAGGAGAGTATTTCTTCCCTAAGTCCGTCCGCACAGGCAAAGCATCAGAGAACAAGGATTCAGGGAATTCAGCAAGGTATGTGGTCATGAGAGTGCAAGAGAGGATTGCTTGTTCCTTACTGGCTGCTTCAAACCAAACCAACCCAAACCAACTCTTGATATCAGAGTAGATGGGCCGAATACTCAGTTTCTCCTCGTCCTGTATAAGAAGAGGCAAGATCTGATTTTTAAGACCTTAAAAAATAAGTTCCATAAAATCCACCTCAGGATTTTTTCTCTATGCAGCACAGTCTTGTGACCAAGTAATGGAAAGAGCCCTGAACAGGGGAGACTTGGGGTCCGGGCCCAGCTCTGCTTCTGGCCTCCAGTATAACCACAGGCAAGTCCCTTCCTCTCCCTGAGTCCTAATTTTCCTCCTTTCTTAAATGAAGGAGTTGGTCTAAATAATCTCCAAGTTCCCTCCAACTCCAGTCCTAAAATAACATCAGAACTCTTCCAGCTCCAACATTCTGGATTTGAAGGTTATCTCACAGCTTGTTCTCTGCTCAACTTGATCATAATATCTTGGAAGGTCCCTTCCAGATTTAACATCCTATCTTCTAAAGTCCCACTCAGCTTGAACATTGTATGTTTTAAGGTCCCTTCTACCCCTGACGTTCTATGTTCTAGGACCCTTTTCAGGTGTAACATTCTGTATTCTAAGACCTCTTTTCAAATCTGACGATCTACGTGGTAAAGCCCCTTCTAATATTAATAACACTCCAAGTTCTTGAACCCCTTCAAGCTCTGACATTTCATATTCTAATGTCCTTTCCAGCCCCGACATTCTATGCTCCTATGTTCTAGGTAGGATCCCTTCCAGTCCTGGCATTCTGTATTCCATGGCTCCTTACAATCTAAGGTCCCTTACAGCTGTGACAGTCGATGTTCTAAGATCCTTCCTAATGCAGACATCATGGGTTCTAGGGTGTTTTCCAGCTCTAATATTCTATGGTCAAAAGTCCCATCCAGATCCAACATGCTGTGTTCCAAAGCCCCTTCCAATCTTTGTGTTCTAAGGTCCCTCACAGTTCTATACATTCTTTATTGTATGGCCCTTTTCAGCTCTGCCATTCAATGGTTCTGGGGTCCCTTCCAGGCATGACATTTTATGTTCTAAAGTCTCTTCTAGCCTTGATATGCTCCATCCTAATGTCCCTTCTAGCTCTGACAATGTTTAATTGGCAGAATTTTACTCGATACATTCAAAAGAGAACTCTAATGATTTATCTTAAAGTGGGATCTCAGAGAAGACGATAATTAAGCACTTGATAAAGTTTTCTACAGGGATTACATTTAAAAAAAAAATCAAAGTATAATCTGGTGGATAGGGAAGGAGCTTGAGTCTCAAGAGACTGAATTTCCCAACTAGACTCTGTATTAAATTTGATAAGTCACTCTCTTGTTTGGTGCCTTTAAAAAAAAAAAAACTATCCATAAAATGAAGGGAAGAAATGTCAGCACCATGAAAGAAAATGGATTTGGAGGTTTCAGACTTTGAGCAAATGGAAGCTTCCATGGGCCACAATGGCCTAATTTGTAAAATGAAAGGATTAGATTAGACGGTTTTCAGGGTCCCTTATGGCTCTAAATCTATGATCCCATGATCTCATTAGAATAAGGTGAAAGAGAATTTCCTCAGGAAAAAAAAGTGTTATTTTCAAGGCACAAAGAAGCAACTAAATTTGCTAAAAACCTCTGCAGTTTGCAAGACACTCTAACCTTCAGCATCAGGTTGGTCCTCAATACCCCTGGGAGGTAGGAATACTTTTTATAAAGAATTCTCCTTTGTACAAAGGATGAGAATTTAAATTCATTAACATGTGTCATCACAGAAAAGAAGGCTTTCCTTTATAAATTTTCCAGGATGTTCTCTGCCTATAAAGACAGACACCATTATTTCAAGGCAAGAATATAATACACTGGCAAAAGCTCTGGGATTAGAAGTCAAAAGACCTGAATTCTGGTCCCAGTAATTTACTCTATGAACATGGGAATTTAAGTCACTTGCCTTCAGTGGGCCTCAGTTCCTTCCCCAATAACATAAAAAGAATTAGGCTAGATGATCTCTAAGGTCCCTTCTCATTCCAGTCAGCTATGAATCCATAATTGCAACTGAACAGTGTAAGTCCCTGGAGCCTAGACAATAGCCAAAGGTACTTTACTGACAATCCCCATATACCAGGGATGAGAAGAAAGTAATTGGTTCTCTGTAGTTATTTGTGAATTATGAATCTTTTATTAACGTGGTCCCTGGAGAACTTGCATTGGTGGGATTAGTCTGTTAGAAACAGAAAGTTTTAAAGAACAGAAAGATAGTATAGAGTAGAAGCCTAGAAGGCAGTAAATATGCTCTCCAGCTTGGACACTGACTAACTACATTAACTAGAACAAATTCCTTCTCCTTGTGGGTTTCATTTTCTCCCTTGTTATTCACTTACATTTATAAGGTCCTTTAGGGTTTGGAAAATACTTACCACTCTGTGTGGTAGCCACTATGAGTATTGTTATCCCTTTTGCTGTTGTTGGTATTTTTACAGATGAAGAAACAGAGACCCTGAGAGATTAAGGAAATGGTCCGTAGTTTGGTGTCTAATTATGTGAATTATTATGCCTAATTATTATTTTTGGAGGCAATTGGAGTTGAGTGACTTACTCAGGATCACATAGCTAGTAAGTGTTTGAGGCCAAATTTGAACTCAGATCCTCCTGACTCCAGGGTCGGTGTTCCACCTAGATGCCCTATGCGGCAGGATTTTAACTGTAGTTTCCTGATTCCAAGTCTAGCACTCCTTCCACCACACAATTCTACCACCCATAACAAAGAGGTTGGATCTCTAAGCTTTCACATTTTCAGTCCCTTCCAGTTCTCATGGTCTATGTTTTCATATTCCTTCCAGCTAATATGATGTGTGTTTTAATATTTCTTCCAGCTCTTCCAGTCTACCTTTTAAAGTCTTGTCCAGCTTTATATTCTAGGTTTTAAAGTCTCTCCCAGCTCTGATATTCTCTGTTCTCAGGCCCTTCCAGCTCTGACAATCTTTGTTCTTACATCTGTTCCAGACCTGACACTCTTGTGATTCAAAGTAAATTTATACCATCGTGTGTGACAACCACGCACATATTGTGAAATCACTTTAAATAATGTAAAATCTACAAAGAATTCCAGCCTCAATGTTACCTTCTCTAGATAAATTTGGCATGTCAAAAATGTCAGGTAATTAATGACTAAGATGAATCACAACAATAGGAATCCTACATGAGGAGTGGAAAGGCTAATAATTACTTGCTAGTGAGAAAGAGATTCTTTCACTGGCGAACTTGTTCTATGGTGAACCTAAATGTAAGTTACCGTACATGCATCAGTGTGATAGAAAATATTGTTTAAGGTGGGGGTGGAAATGAACCACAACAGGCTCACTGGGTTAGCAGGTAAAATTATTGGTTCATACTCATACACATCTTCCCATTTTGCTTTGAGTTAAATTAAAAAAAAAACAAAGCTCATTTAGGAGAAGGTTACTTAAACATCAAGTTTAGGTCATTTTATGGCTAATAGAGGCTTATGCCTATGCAGGCAAATTATAATAAAGGGATGAATAATTAGGGGGGGAAAGCAACATCTTTTAATAGTAACAGCAATAACTGCCATTTTCATAGCACTTTAAAGCTTACCAATGAATTTCCTCACAACCACACTGTGAGGTTCTCAGCAGAAGTATGATTGTCTATTTTACTTTGACACTAGGATGGATTTATAATCTCAATGAAGCAAGTACTCCCTCCAGTGATGCAGGTTGCAACCCCTCCCATGTATCCTTCATAGGGAGTATAGGCAACAGGCTGGGGCTTTCCCCAGAATTTTCTTGACACTGCACTGGAGTCTGGGGGGATTGGAGGGTCGGGGACAGGGACTGGCCAATAGCTATCACTGGGTCACACAGCAGAAACAATCTAACTCCTTTCCCTATATTTATGCTTCTCTCTTTATGCCACTTCTCCCACACAATTTTTGGTTAGTAACACATTGCAGTCTACTCAAGACCCACCAAGGACTTCTACTTTGTCCTTTAGGTTACCCTCCAATTCCATTCCTCAGAGATTGTAACGTTCAATGCCTTACAAACATCTAACATAAGCAAAAGAACATCGGTTCTAAGTTGGGCCTTTTATAGCTGTATTTCAATATAATAAACAAACAAACAGATGAATGAATAAGCAAACAGATAGATCAAAAGTTTAAAAGTCTTTGATCCAAAGAGAAGCTTGAAGTCATTAAAAGCATCACATGAGTTCCCAAAGGCCATTCAGCCTGTTCTCCTCCTGTTGAATTCTAGGTCCAGTTTGTTGTCCATCCAGTGTCTTTCCAAGACATGGGTGCTCCTAGACCAACTCTATGGTTTATCTATGTATATATGTATGTATCCAGCAATATCATAGTTACTTTGTTTTTTCTTTGAGGATCGTTAGGACCAATTCTTTTAAATGATTATGAATTTTATTTAGGAGGTTCTACAATATTCCAGAGACTGATGCAATCAATAGGATGTCATTCACAAGGAGAAACACCTGGAGGACTTCATCATTTGTGCAGAATTCCTCTTTGGTTTGGACTCTGAGCTGGACATCCTCTATAATGATGGGGGACACTTTTGGACAGCATATACCTCCCCATTTTATGCCTGGCCTGAGATTAATAACTCGTAGGTAATCAAACAAAATTATTCATTATTACAGCCTTCAAGGAGTCTTATAGGCAGCACATATGTAAGAGGCGTCTTGTTGGAGGACAACTTTTAAAACAGTGCTTGCTCCATGGCAGGGATTCTTAACCTGGGATCTAAAAACTTGCCTTTTAAAAAATCATTAGGTGTATTTCATTATATCTAGTTTCCTTTGTAACCTTTTAAAAATTATTCTAAGAAGGGGTCCATAGGCTTCATCAGACTACCAAAAAGGAGTTATGACATACAAAACATCAAGAACTCCTGTTTTATGAAACCAAATATTATATTCCCTTAACAAACAATAAGTGTAGTGGGATCTTGACTACAATTTCCCTGAATTTTTTCATCTATAATGTATTGATAAAGAGCCTACTGTTGCTGTTGCTGTTCATACTTCATTTTTAAAGACCAATGACATCATGAGCATGATGTCATGACTTGAATAACCCTCACAAAACCCAGCATGATCCCATTTAATACCCTCATTAAGGATTTCTTCCATGCAGATGTAAATTATTCTTTTTAAAATTTCCTACAGATGGGAAAAAAAGACATTATGTATCAATAGTTACTGATGCTCTCTCCAGCATCATTTTTTCTTTTTTCTTTTTCCTTTCCTTTTCTTTTTGGTAATAAAGTCTGCAATTTTCACCAAGACTTTTGGTATCTTTCTTTCTAACAGATATCTTGATAATGAGTCCTTCAACACCCTACCAATTGTATCACCACCAACCTGGACATCTTGAGTATAGCTTCAGTCTAGTTTAGCTACTTTTCTCATCTTTGTTTTCTTTTGGGCAATTTCCATTTCCTTAAGAGAAGTCTATCTGGGATTTCAATGTTAGAAAACAAACGTGGTGGTCCTACTATCTTTAATAGCAAGAACAGTTTGTTATAATTTTTTTGGTAATTTTTCCCCATTTTTCATCCATTTCTTGAATAACCTTTGAATGGTTTTGCTTAGTCGAGTCTCTAGACTAACTTACAACTTCTTCCTTCAATCATCTTTGATGTTATAAGAAAATAATTTTTAAAAAGACAATACTGATTTATAATCTTTTAATATCATTCCAAATTGGATCTTGCAATTGGGTTTATACTGTAAGTCAGTGTTGTCCTTGACTGCCATGTCAATCTGCTTAGCAACCAAGCCAAATGTTTGCTGATTTGGGGTTTATTTTCGTTTCCTCATTTTGGCAGTTGATTTTCTTCCATATGATAATATTATCATTAATGTTGATGTCCTTTCATTTTTCCATTTCCCATTTTCCAGCTTCAATAACTAACTTAATAGATGAGCTTGGAGTTGATTTAGGGAAGCTAGGTGGTACAGTGAATAGAGTGTAAGTCCTGAAGTCGGGAAAACTCATCTTCCTGAGTTCAAATGTGGCCTCATACTCTTGCTAGCTTTGTGACCATGGGTAAGTCATTTAACCCTGTTTACCTCAGTTTCCTCATCTGTAAAATGAATTGGAGAAGAAAATGATAAACCACTTTAGTATCTTTGACAAGAAAACCCCAAATGGGGTCACAAAAAGTCAGACACAACTGAAAAATGACTGGAAAAAAGGATCTGATTTAATTGCAAGCCATATTTTTTCTCGTTTTTATTTTTTCTTCTATCTTTGTATTTATTTAGATTTTTACTCAGAGTGAGTATCAACCATATACTGATTCAGGGATGACTCTCATGTTAGAAATTAATTATTTTCTCTCTGTTAAAATACATTCATTTTCATTTTTTTTTCTGATGTTGTTTGGTGCCACCTAATTCTTCCCAAGAGGAAAGCATTCATGAGTGTAGGCATGATCCTTCTGGGTAGTATGCAAATCTTTGGCCTCTTTCCTTTCTTCCTCCTGAACCACATTTTCTTTTTAAATTTTTTATTGATCTTCTCTTCCTTGTTTCTCCTTTTCCCCCCTTCCTCCTCATAGTGGCATCATAATGGTTTAGCTATGTTAAATTGTATGTATGGGTTAGTGACTTTTTAAAGTATAATTCTAATTGTTTTCCAGAATAATTGGACCAGTTTCCAGCTCCACCAGCAGTGCATGAGTGTACCAGCCCCACCAAGCATTACCAGTTTTGTATTGTCATCTTTGCCAATATGATGGGTGTGCTGTGAAATCTAAGAGTTGTTTTAATCTGTGCTTGTCCCATTAATGATTGCAACATTTTTTCATATGATTACTATTAGCTTAAATTTATTTCTCTTTTTGAAACCTGCCCACATTTTAAAAATTATAATTCTTTTTTTTTACTATGTATAAGGTATTTTATTTTTTTCATTACATGTAAAGATAGTTCTCAACTTTTGTTTATACAAGCTTTACAATTTCAGATTTTTCTCCCTCCCTCCCCTCCCTCCCCCCTCCCCTAGACAGCAGGTAATCTGATATAGGTTATATCTATATATACCTGCCCACATTTTGATGATTTATTTAATGGGAAATTACTCTTGTTCTTATACATTTGTATCAATTCTCTATCTTTTAAAAAAATTCTCTATATATCTTGAATAGTAGACCTTTATCAAAGATATTTGCAGAAAATTTCCCTCACTCTACCCACTCCCAATTAACACCTTCTCTTCCAATTCTAGATACCTTGATTCTGTTCAGAACCATATATTACAGCATGTTTTTCCTCCATATCCTCATGGCCACTTTTGCCTTGAAGTCACCAGGTATCAAAGTATTTCTTCTTTGTTTTGGTGAGGATCTATAATTTCATTGGCGTACACAGCTCCCACTGGTCCCAGAAATTCCCTAAACCAATGAAGATCAGAAACTGTTCTGCAATTCAATTGGAGCATTGAGAGGTTAAATGACTTACCAGGGGTCACATAGCTTATATGTTTCAGAAGCAGGACCTGAACCCAGGACCTTCTGACTTAAAAGTCAATTCTCTAACCATCATGATGTCTCTCATCCTAATATCTGCTGAATTAATTTAGAAGGCATTATCAAATTCTTCATGGGCTTTTACTACCTTTTCATCATGCTTAAAGATTTTGATCCCACTTCAAGCTGCTGTTCTTTTCAGGGTGGTATTTTTGAAAATAATTCCCATATGTACTGCAATATAAGATGACCTAATGGTCAAGGAAATAATGTGTTTTTGTTATCTTTGCTTGAATGATAAAACCAATGCTAACAATTCTTTGCCTTGACTTTTGAGGAGAACCTGAGTCATCTTTTGATTTAAGCTGCAACTTCCTTTTGTCTTCTGGTTTCATTTATTGTGAGAATGTCAAGATTGATATGATTCAGTCCCTCGAGGGTTATTTCCATTTCTTGGTTGCTGGGCAAGGCTCTCACATTTGGAGCATCAACAGCTTTGTTAATGTTATTAGTGGTCAAAAACCTGTGATTCTTAACACCCTTTGTCCCCTTTTCTGCAATTTTGCCATAGTCACTGTGAAAGCAGAAATAGGCTGTACAGAAGCGAGGGCCATTTTGTATTTTTGTTTGTTTCATGGGTTGTCATGGCCAAGGAATTCATCAAAAAGTGGCCAGCCAACTGGTGGTTTGCCTCTCCCTTCTTAGCCAGGCTGATGTTTGGAAAATACATAGCCTGTTTCTAGGATTATACTAGAAAAGTTGGTTCTTCCCTAGTATAACTTTTAGGAACCTGAGATCACTGCCACACCATGAGGCAACATCAGAGTTGAGTGTTGAGAGTATCACTCAGAAGACTAGAGTTCCTAGAAGCAAGCTTCACAAATGACTCCTTTCCCTTTCAAAGTTGTTTGCTCTCTACACTGGATCCTCTCTGAGATCCCTTTTATCACTGCCATCCCAAGATTCCAAATGAGCATACAGTCTAAAATAATGATGCATTCACTACTAACCAAAGTGATCGGACAATTCCTAGGTGGAAAAAGAGGGCTTCCTTTATGGGGAAGATGTGGGGGACCTGCCCTGGGGCTGCCTAGGGAGGAGAGAAGGAAAACACCTCATAGGGTAAAGGAAGCCAGGGAAGAGCTAGCGATCAGCATTAAGAAGGGACGGATTTCGATTTTTTCTTCTGTTGATATAAGCCAGGAACCTGGAGGGTTGCAGCTGTCCATCAGGAGAGGAAAAGAAATAAACAGAGAAAGTGCAGCCTGCTGCCCCGGAGGACTAGGGATTAGAAAAATCAAAAGCAGAAAGGGAGAGGAAGACTGAGCCAAGTACTTCAGTTTCTCCTTCAGTAAAGTTTCCATAAGCTCTTTTAGGAGAAAGGTAAACTCTACCCTCAGTCCCAGGAATAAAACTTGGCTGGGGCAAGATAGCCAGCCAGCCTCATAAGGTGGCAATATGCAGGAGGATGCAATTTACTTTTTTTATAAATGACCCTGGGCAAGTCACTTAACCCCCATTGCCCCACAAAAATAAAAATAAATAAAAATAAATAAATGTACCTATTTTTAGCAGCAGCTAGGTGACACAGTGGATAGAGTAATAGACCTAAAGTCAGGAAAACTCATCTTCCTGAGTTAAATCTGTCCTCAGACACTTATTAGCTGTGTGACCCTGGGCAAGTCAGTTAACTCTGTTTACCTCAGTTTCCTCCTCTGTAAAATCTATTGGAGAAAATGGCAAACCACTCCGATATCTTTGCCAAGAAAAGCCCAAATAGGGTCACAAGAGTTGGATACAACTAAACAGCAACAATCTATTTTTAAAGGTTAAAAACTCCACTCTGGACCCTTAGGTATTTATTACATAAGTTGTCATGTGCTACTGTGAAGAGCAAGTCTCAGGTGAGCTGTAATACACAAAGGGGCAATTTTCTAGTGTGTGTGTGTGTGTGTGTGTGTGTGTGTGTGTGTGTGTGTGTGTGTGTGTGTGTGTGTGTGTGTGTGTGCGCGCGCGCGCGCTCAGGCAGTTTTCATTCCTTGCCTAGGCTATACAGCTCCTTTCCTTGGATTCACCAAGACCTTAAAAATAAAAGAATACTTCAGAGTACCACATCCCAAGGAAGTTTTGTCATCATGGACGGTGATAACCAGTGATAAGTAAGACTTCCCATCCGAGAAGAGCAGTAAGGAGACTGATTTCTAAACTTTGCTTTGGAGTCAAGGCTAATTAATGGCCACCAGCACATTAATAGATGGAGCCTATGCTGAACACTCTTTATTTAGCCCCATAGCTTATGTTAACTAAAGTCAAGTAACCTCATTCAAACTCTTAGTTCTGGAGAAAGTGTTGAGCTGGGCAGAGCTTGCTATTCATAGTTAATTGTAGGTTTGTTTAACTTATTCTCCAACTCTACCCCTTAGGATACCTGAAGAATCCCTAAGGAAACAGTAAAACAAACACTGAAATTTAGAACAAAAGGGGCCAACACCTGGTGCCCCTTTAAATATGGATCAGTGATCTACAGTTGCCAAATAATATTCCCCCTATTGCTGGGGGTGGGGGTGAGAGAGGAAGAGCCTTTTTTTGGGGGGGGGCTCTTCTATGAGCAGTCGCCTAAATAAGAACACATTTACACAGGCTTGTGAGGCAGGTAGTACAAATATTATTATTCACATTTTATAGTTAAAGAATTGGAGGTTCAGAATGGTTAAGTAATTTGCCCAAGGTCACACAATCAGTAAGTGACTGAATCAGTCCTAAAACCTAAGTCTTTCTGACTTCCAGTCAAGCGCCCTTTTCACACCAAACCAACCACGATCACTTAGCACAACGCCTGGTCCATAGTAAGTATTTAATAAATGCTTATTTTCTTCTTTTTTCTTTCCAACCTCCCATGATAAAGACTCATAGGATTTCAGAGTTGGAAGAAAATCTGGATATTATAAAATCCAAAGATTCTTAACTTTTTTTGTGTCTCAGAATTTTTTGGCAGTCTGATGAAGCCTCTGGATTCCTTCTCAGAATAATGCTTTGAAAAAAATTGTAATTGAAGGAAATGCTAAGTTTCTGTTGGAAACCACCATACATCACACATAGAGGTTAGACTAGGTGAGACTGAAGGTCCTTCCCAACTCCAAAGGCTGTGATTCTTTTAGAAAGTCCTTTTCTCTAACATGCCTGGTTCAGTCAGAATGCATACAGACATACATACATATATGCATACATAGTATATGCGTATATATGTGTATATACATATATACATAAATACACATACATACACAGTGTGTGTATGTGTATATATCTCCCATCCAGTTCACAGACATGCTAAAATCTATCCACAGACCTCTTAGGGGTCCATATAACCCCTATTTAGATCTTGTCTAGTCTAATCCATTTGTTTTATACATGGGGAAACTGAGGTCCTGAGACAGGTCCAAGGTTACCCAGAAAGTTAGAATATGAGGAAAACTTAGAAGAATGAGAGGGCAGTCATTCATTATATGTGTGTGTGTATACATACATATATACATATACACACATATATACATATATACTTAGACATATACAAATACATACATACATATATGTGTATATTTGTGTGTGTATACACACATTGAAGTCATTGGCAAAGGGAAATATTTCAGGGGCAAAGATTAAAGCCACAAGAAATCCAGGAGTGATCTTCTTTAGCAGGAATAGGTACAAAACTCGCTCCATTCCTAATTACAAATTAAACTAAAATGTGTATAGTTTTATGGTTAAAGTGCTACTACATGATGGCGGCTAGGTGGCACAGTGGATAAAACACTGGCCCTGGATTCAGGAGGACCTGAGTTCAAATGTGACCTCAGACACTTGACACTTACTGGCTATGTGACCTTGGGAAGTTTGGCATGTGAATGGAATCAGTCTAAATTGTAAGGTAAGAGAGGTCAACACTTGCCAAGGTTCTTCCCATTGGACACAAAATTAGGGGAAAGAGAACATTATGTAATTCAAATTTAAGGGTACCTCTAAGAGCATGCTGGACTGGCAGTCAAGAAGCTAGGAGTTCCAATAAAACTCCACCTGTCTCAACAACTCCTTTCCCATTAACTGAATAAAGCCAGAAGTCAATGACATTTAAAACTCTAGGTTCTTTAAATAACAAAAAGTAAACATTAAAAAAAAAACTAGCTCAATTTGCCCAGAACTGCCTTCCTGGGAAAGAAGACAAGGATGCAGTCCCTTGTCCTTCACAAGCCCTAAATGCCTCAAGACCAGAGTAACCCAACAATAGAAAGTTTGGGTCAGGGACCATAAGCAGAGAGGCAGGGTCATTTGTGTCCTTACTACCCAGTCATAGATGTGATTCCCCCTTTTTAAATTGTTGGGTCCATCCCATCCCCTCCCTCCATCTAGATATAGAGAAGGAGCATTTTACTGTAGAAAGAGTTCTCCTTACAGAATCGGAGGATACGGGTTCAAGGACCAACTTTCTTATTGATTACCTGGGTGGCCTTGGACAAGTCACTCGATCTCTGTGAATTCCAATTTTTTCATTTGCAAAAATGAAAACGTCGGACTAGGAGGCCCCTGAGGGGCTTCCCAACTTCAGATATATGACAAGAAGATTACTAAAGTGGAGCAATACAAGATGCTCTCTAAGAGCAGATGTTCTTTTTCCTGTGGAGTCCCAGCAACAAATGTTGAGAAAGAGAGGATGAAGAAAGCCCAAGAAACAGCTGGAATAATTCTAATGAGCCACTACCCCTGAATTAACAGGAAAGGACTCAAACTACCAATAGCCAAATACTTCCTGAATGCCTCCTGCATGCAAAGCATCCCCTAAGGTTTTCAGTGGTCTGCCCTGAAGGAGCTGACACTCTCAGTGGGAGACATTATGTGTGTGTGTGTGTGTGTGTATGTATACACACATAAAAATACATATACACACACCCATACCCATATACACACATATATACATACGCACATATGAAAATTAATATCATAATTGCCATTGGAGTAGTACAGACCACAAGTGCTAGACTTGGGTTCTCTGTTTTCAGTTACCCCAACACACACACACACACACACACACACACACGCGCGCGCAGTCAGGTAGTAAACTGGGAAACAAGACGATTAAAACTGGAAAGTGGCCCCCTGGTAGGAAACAGAAACTTTCCAGACAGAGATGCTATAAAGTTAAACCTTAAAATGGTATAAGGGGAAACAACATTGAATCAAAGAGCCCGGGTTCAGATCCCAGCTTTGCTATTTATCATCCATGTGACATTGAACAAGTCACTTTTTCTCTCTGAGTATCAGTTGCCCAATATGGTAAAAATGAGGGGGTTAGACTAGATGAACCTTTAGGTCTTTTCCCACTCCAGAACCAGTGATCCTTTCAGAAAGATTTCTGCTCCAGGATGATTGGTTTATTGCAGGTTGCATCCCCCATGCCTGAGATTCTTGTCCAAGAAGCTTTACTAGCACATAATGCTTTCAAAGTGCCAGAATGTCTCATTAGCCTACCCAGTAGATGATGAGGGTAGGATATGAAAGGCTACTTTGAAATGCACACTTAAGAGCATTGTTCTTCTGGGGCCAGAGAGAGAAGATGTTCCAATGGCAGCTAACCAAAGTTGAGCTCCTAAAAACAGCAATCAGGGACTGCTTTTTATTAAATCAATCCTTGACAAGGAAGAAAATGCCTAAGAGAAAAGAGACATGGATGAGGATGCTGAGAACAGAAGGCAAAATGTAGACTTGTTGTAAAAGCACTGCAGAGAGTCCTGTTCTTTCTCGACATTCAGTTATGTTGCTTTCTCATGGTTACACAGACAGCCTATTAGGCTGGTATTATTCTTGCCCCCTGACACCAGTGTTAGAGAAGAAACTGATGAATGTTAATTTTTGCACTTTGGTAAATGATGCTGACTGCTGGAAGGCAAATGACCTGATTTAGGAGGTGTGGGGTTTTTTTACTATTACAAATCATCTTTGAAAAATCTGGATGTATCTGTTTTCTCTATGAATATATAAACCCTCAAGATGACCCACACCATAGATTTCTTTTGGTTTGGTTTTTTTGTTTTGTTTTGTTTTGTTTTGTTTTGTTTTGTTTTGTTTTTGTGCCACCACAGATTTCTTAAAAGTTTATAATTGGGGGCAGCTAGGTGGCGCAGTGGATAAAGCACCGGCCCTGGATTCAAGAGGACCTGAATTCAAATTTGGCTTCGGACACTTGACACTTACTAGCTGTGTGACCCCAGGCAAGTCACTTAACCCTCATCGCCCCACAAAAAAAATCTCCCCTACCCAATAGCACAGTGTTGGAAATGCCACCACTGGTGAATAATCCCTTTCTTCCATTTGAGATGTCTTTCCCCCAGCCCTTTGGCAGAGGGGAAGGACAATCCACACCTATTTGCATAGAGCAAATATCCAGAACAGGTTGGTACCCAGGTGTCTGTGGAATGCCCTAATTTAAGGTTGGTAGTGGATAGGGTCAGGAAGACCTCAGATCGAATCCTCCCTCAGACATTAAATGACTTGCCAATAGCACCTAAATGGTTAATGGCCGAATTCAGACACTTTTTAAGCTTTGTGAGTCTGGGCAAATCACTTAGCCTCAGTTTCTCTATCTGTAAAATTATTAGGTTAAACATGACAACTTCTAAGGTCCCTTCCAATTCTAAATCTGTGATCCTATGATTTTATCTTCCTAGAAGAAGGAATATTGGTTGCTAGGCAGAGGTTCAGGCCAGGAAGCATTATGAGTTCAGCAAGCAAAATCACGGGGAGGGAAAAGAAAGAGGCTCTTGGTCTGGCTCAGTATATCTCCCCAAAGTCTCAGTACTTTGATAATGCAGCTGCCAATCAAGTTAAGTAAACAAGCCTTTGTTAAATGCCTATGTGCCTGGGGATATAAAGTGAATTTAATGCTGCCCTCACAAAGCTTACAGGACAACATGCACAGCCTGCTCCTAGAGTCAGGGGCAGTAGTATTTGCCTTGCCCACAAGGCAAGAGACACAGTATCTATCTTGCTTGTGCATTGTTGTTTGCATATTCTATTTCCCCATTACATTCTGATTTCTTTGAGAGTAGATTCTGTCTTTTGGCCCTTCTTTGTAACCCCAGCCCTTAACCACAGTGCCTGACACATAGTAGGTACTTAATAAAAGCCAACTGACTTGCCTTGACACCCCATACTTGCTCCCCTTCCCCAACCTACCCCATTTATTTTGCCTCATCTATCATTGGGCAAAAATCAAGTCACAGAATGGTGTATGTTAAGTGGGAATCTATCAATAAACTACACAAGGAGCCAACTTTTAGCCCTAGCACTGACTCAACTAAATTCCAGGAAAAAGGAGATGACAGGATTACTGTACCCTATCTTGGTCAGATCAGTGCCTAGAACATCATATGCAGTTCTGATACCACACTTTGGAAATTATCTATCCCAAAGACAGCAACTAGGATAGTGAAGGATTCTGATTCCATGTCATCTGAGGGCTGGAGGAAAGAATTGGGGCTGCTTAACCTAGACTACAAAAGATTTATAGGGGACACGATCACTGTCTTGGGGGCAGCTAGGTGGCGCAGTGGATAAATCACCGGCCCTGGATTCAGGAGTACCTGAGTTCAAATCCGGCCTCAGACACTTGACACTTACTAGCTGTGTGACCTTGGGCAAGTCACTTAACCCTCATTGCCCAGCCCCTCCCCCCCAAAAAAGCAGTCTATTAGAAGTGGGTTCAGATTTGTTCTACATGGTTCCAAACATAAGAACTAGGAGTTATGAGTGGAAGTTGTGGAGATGAGTTGAGTCTTGATGGAAGGAAGAACTCCCTGACAATTCCAACTACCCCAAAGAACACTGAGCTACCTGCTATTTGTCCTTCATTAGAGTTCTCATGGTAAAGGTTATTTTTTTTTAATTTTTAAATTTATGGTAAAGATTAAATGGCTAGTTTGGGGGAATGCTGTCAAAGAAAAAAACCCTTTCAGGTATGGAGTAAGCCAATTGTTCCCTTCCAATTCTGAAATTCTTCATGATTCTGTATTTTAAGTCTCCACTCTGACATTATTAAGTATAAGACTTAGAGTAAAACATAATTTTCCTGAGCCTATTTCTTAAGGCAGCTAGGTGGTACAGTGGATAGAGTGCTAGACACAGAAAGACCCGAGTTTAAATTCTGATTCAAACATCTGTACTATGTGACTCTGAATAAATCACTTCAGCTGCTCATTCACTCACTCAACAGACATGTACTATTTGATCTCTGATAGGCACTGTGCCAAATATTGGAGATACAAAGAACAGCAAAAAACAATCCCTGCCTTCAAGCTGCTCACATTCTAATGTGGAAGACATGTCAATAACTATGTATGTATGAGGTCAATACAAAGTAGAAAGATGGTAACCTTATAAGGGAAAGTTCAAGTGGTTGGAGGGGGTTGGAAAAGACCTCTTGCAGAAGGTGGGATTTGGGGAGATTCCTGAAGACAGCCAGGTATGACAAGAGGCAGAGGTGAGGAGCAAGAGAATTCTAGGCCTGAGGGACAGCCAGCTCAAAGCTCAGAGATAAGAGTGTTGGATGCAAGTAGGTTAGTATGGCTGGATATTAAGGTGTGTAGAGAGGAATAAGGTATAAGAAGACTAGAAGTAAAGATTGGAAAGGACCAAGTGGTATAGAGCTATAAATGAAAAAAAATGACTTTATATTTGATGCTCAAGGAAATAAGTAGTTCATTGAAGAAGGGATTGGCATAGGCAGAACTACACTTTAGGAAATCAAAATGGAGAATGGATCAGAATAGAGAGAGACTTGAGGTAGGAGACAACTTCAATGGCTATCACAATAGTCTAGGTAAGAAAGCTTAAATTAGGATGGTGTCTGTGTGAGTAGAGAGAATGGCACATATATAAGAGATGTGAAAGTAGAAAAGACAAGTTTTGACAACAGATTGGATATTCAGTACGAATTTGGGTAAGGAGTCAAAGATGACATTATGGCTACTCTTGTTTCTAAATGTCGCAGTGCTCATAAGTGCAGGGGGTGAGATGGAAATAATTTTTGATATTCAAAATGTGACCATCAAGGAGCAAGAATTATTTTTATACCAGGTACAATCACTTAAGGTTGTCATTTTTATTTTGCCTTTTGACCTTACCTGAAGAGAACACACTGGGATGAAAAAGTCACTTGGTTTTTATCAAATCCTCTCTTCAGGATGCTGCAGCAGGAATATTCACAATTCTCTTTGGTTGCTAAGATTGTTTCCTGGCACTTTGTGGAAATTGCTGGCTTTTAGATACAAAGCAGACGGATCCAGGCTGAAGGGAGGAAGAGCTGCAAATGCAGCAAGGACAGAAATTCAAAATGCAGCAGGAAACAAAGGAACTGGGAAACATGTTCACTGAGGCAAGTAGCCAAAGAGACCAGTGAATTCTGAAGAGCCAGTTTTTCAGCAATGCATATTGAATCAATTTCCTGGCTTATAAATTCTGCAACAGTAAATTTCAAGGTATTAAATGACCATATTACCATACGGGTTGCAAATGTTTCCCAGTAAAATAGAAAGACAAAAAGAAACATTTTTAAAAAGATGAACATCCAAAGCTAAAAGGGAAAAGGCATCCCTATAATAATGTCAAATTTAGTAACAAAAGACCAGACTACACAGAGTACGGGCTATCTGTGGTGTTCTGTCATGGCACCTGATAGAAGAAGCAGTTTCCTGGAAGTAAACAACTAATGCTGCTTTTGGGGGGGGGGACTTTAAAACATTTTCCAATAGGAAAAGCTGAATGCTTTTTTTAAGATACCATATTTTAGTAGTTTAGTTATTAGTTGAGTTCATTTGAGGACTTGGAGGTAGTGTAACATAGTGGCAATAACAGTAAGGGGGAAAAAAAACTCAACAGGTTGAATCCCAGCTCTACCACTTGCTACCCAAATAACCTTGGGCAAATCAGTTAACAACTCTGGACCTCAATTTCCTCATCTGTAAAGCAAAAGTATTGGAACTAAAGGATCTCTAAAATCTCTCTTGCCCACAAATAAATGTTCCCTCTTCTTTTCCTGATCACTCATTCAATAAACCCTTTTTAAGTCCCTGTACCATCCTCAAATTCAATATTTACAGAGTATCTGCTACGTGTGTTGGTTGCTAGATGGACTGAAGTCAAGTATGAGGCAGAGTCCTTGCCATTAAGAAGCTCAAAGGCAAGATAATATTATTTGTTCTATACTTCTACAAAAAGACTTGGGCAAAGCAAGGAAAGAATACATTTCTCATGATGCCTGGGCCCATGGTACATATGATTTGGGGAGAATGAGGACTTCAATTCACATGAGACATGAGAGCCAAGGATATAGGTCAATTACACAGAGGAAAGATTGCACAAAATAGGGAAAATGGAGGTCACCAAGGGTGGGTTCATAGCCATGTGGAACAAAGGACCAAATTTCACAAACTATATGTGATAAAAGAAGGAAAGAAACTATGTTCATTCATCTGAGGTTGATCTCTATTGCTTTCTTATTCATTTCTATCTCAATTAAATGCTTTATTTATCCACAATTGCTTCTCGTTTATTCTGTTAGGGTGGAGCACAACTGAATTGCTAGACCTAGAAACTTCAGATGTCTCCATTTTCTAACTGGATGGGCACAAGCAAGTCAGATGAACAAACTGTCACTGAAACTTGGTCCCCTCAACCTGAACCCAAGTTTGTGAAGATCTAGAGCAGGCCAGGCCCTCAGGCAACACTTGAGCATAGGTTTCAATATTTCAATGGATGTTTTATTTCATCTCTGGGGGTATTCCCTCCATCAGGATAGATCATAACCTATCCATGCCTTCTCATGCTGGGTTATTCTTGTCCATAGAGTTCCCATAGAGACTCCATAAAGAATCTACACAATGAAGTGAGCAGAACCAGAAGAACATTGTGCTCAGTAACAGCAATATTCAACTGTGAATGACTTAGCTATTCTCAGCAATACAATGATCCAACATAATTCTAAAGGACTTAGGATGAAAAATGCTATCCACCTCCAGTGAAGGAACTGATAGAATCTGAATGCAGATAGAAGCATACTTTTTTTAAACCTTCTTTATCTTTTTGGGGGTTTTTGTGGGGGGGGGTTTGGTCTGTGTTTTCTTCTGCAGCATAGCTAATATGGAAATGTTCTGCATGACTGCACACATATAATCTATATCAAATTGCCTTCTCAAGGAGTGGGGAGAGAGTTTGGAACTCAAAGATATTTTAAAATAATATTACAAATTGTTTTTATGTGTAATTGGAAAAAATATATAAACTTTTTTAAAAAAGAAGAATCTCTACAATTTGCAGGCCTTCCTCTAGCTTTAATTCCCTGATCTTCATCCATGACCCCTTCACCTCCTTTTCTGATACTACATTTCCTGAATGACATCTTTTAGCAACTTCTTGTACATAGGTCATCATTGGAAATGTATTTTGGTAAAGCCTTTTCCTGTAACTCTCTTCCTACTATTGTGTTGATGCTTGTCTTGGTTTATAATCAGCTCAAATCTCTTGTTTCCTCCACTTTGACACAATTGCTTACTGATTAACCAGATCCTCTATTTACACCTACATGACTTTGGGCAAGGGACTCAACCTCTCTGGACTTCAATGGCCTCCACATAGAAGATGGCGGATATGAGTTCTAAATTAAAGTCTCTTCCAGCTCTAAATTATATATATCATCCTGTGTGAAACTGGTTAGGAGATAGGTCTTTATACATGTTTTGTGAGCAGATTCTCAACAATGCTCCTAGAAGTAATCATGGCTATTTATGGAATGATAGGAGTTCTGCCCCTTGACCCCATTTATCAGACCCAAATCATGGGAAATAACTATAGTCACCGCCCTTCCTGACTAATTAAATTTAAAAATCATGAGACTTCATATAAATGTTTACTAGTATCTACCATAATCCTTCAGCTACAAGTCATTCTTTAGTCCAATTAGGTTGTGAGTTCCATAAAGACCATGACTATTGATTGTGTCTTGTCTAAACTATGTTATCATCATCATAATAATGGTAATAATAGCTAATATTTATATAATGCTTTTTATGTGCTAAGTGCTTTACGATTTCATCTCATTTGATCCTCACAACAATCCTGGAAGGTAGGAGCTATTATTATCCCCATTTTGTAGATGAGGAAATTGAGGCAAACAGAGGTCAAGTGACTTGCCCAGGGTCACACAGCTAGAGTTGAATTCAGTTCTTTCTGACTGGTATGCACACAGCAGGTACTTAATATGTATTTGTTTAATTGATTATTGTCAGAGAACTCAGAGGAGAATAAACCTTAGAAATTAGATGTGTGCAGAAATTAATTTTAGTTAATTGTCAGAGGACTCAGAGTGGAAAAAAACTCAGAAATTAAATGTTTTCCAAAAAAAAAATTAAATGTTTTGGGGGCAGCTAGGTGGCAAAGTGGATAGAGCACCAGCCCTGGAGTCAGGAGGACCTGAGTTCAAATCTGGCCTCAAACACTTGACACTTACTAGCTGTGTGAGCCTGGGCAAATCACTTAACCTCAATTGCCTCACCAAAAAGTAAAAGAAAAAAGGAAAAAAAAAGAAATTAAATGTTTTCAAGAAATAACTCATTAGAGGTCATTGAAATCTTCCACTGGAGAGTAGCTCTGGGAATTGGAGAAAGCAGTGTGGACACTTAGATTAGAAGTCAGAGAACCTGAGTTCAAATCCCCACTCTGACCCTTCCTTGATTTTTCTGAGCCTCAGTTTGCCCAACTATAAAAAAGGAGGGGATTAGATTTCTAAGTTCCTTTCCAGCTCTCAACCCTATGATGCTATGAGGAAAAGGCATTTGTTAAATACCAGAATGGAGATGTCGTTTTACTTCCAGCTGTAACATTGTTTGGATCTCTGCTTAACGTTCATATTTTAAGGACCCGAGACTTCGTTGGTGGAGATACTCTCCACCCATTTAAGTTACTATTGCCCTGTGCCTTAAAAGACTGTATTCTAGAACTGTTGTGGCCAAGGAAACTCAAAACCAGCTTGGATGATGAATGCCTCCAAACTTAGCTGGGCTGCTCCTCAGGTGACAACCACACAGTCTGTCACCACGCCTCTTGAAGTTTTGCCCAACTTGGGAAGGCCTGCCAGAGCTTGTGTTTTGCTGGCAGAGTCTTTGAGAAAGTTCCTGTGCTACTGGTGATAGAGAGCTGGACTCCTAGTCAAGATAAACTAAATTAAAACTGCCTCCAACACTTACTAGCTCTAGTTCTCTAAGGGGTTGATCTCTTGGAGGACAAGTGAAGATGGTGGCAAATATAAGTGATAGAAAAATAAGAGATAATCCATTAAAAAAAGTTACCAGAATGTGTTACTTGTGCAGAGAACTGTTTAAAATGAGTGACTTTTAAAAGCACCTTTAGTGGCAGCATGATTTGTATTGTACTTTATATGAGGGCAATCTACCCTTCCTCTGATATCTCATCATGGCGGGGTCACCCTAGATGATCATAGCTATTGCACTGAACCTGTGATGACTCTACTGCAGGGTCACTTCATGTCACTGAGGTAACCTTGAACCCTAAAAAGCTCTAACAATCCCTCCCAAGCTGGAGAGACCTGGCAACAGAAGCCATACCTGCCCTCCTAGGACGAACACATCCCTAGGTATTAGACCATGTCCCCCCCCCCAGGACCTCAGTCTCCACTTTGAAACTACTACTCTAGGAGGCCCATACCCAAATGATTAAAATCAGGAACTTTCAATCCTTTGTAGTTTAGTCTAACTGACTCTTTATGACCCTGTATGGAGTTTTCTTTTTTTTTCTTTCTTTCTTTTTTTTTTTGCAGGGCAATGAGGGTTAAGTGACTTGCCCAGGGTCACACAGCTAGTAAATGTCAAGTGTCTGAGGCTGGATTTGAACTCAGGTCTTCCTGAATCCAGGGCTGGTGCTTTATCCACTGCACCACTGTAACCATTGGAATGATGCCATCTGCTAGAGAGCTACTATAAGAAAGCTCCACCATGAGGAGAAGGCATCTGAGCTTAAGCCATGTGGTCAAGGTCCTTGGTGTCAGGGAGTGATGTTTGCTCGTGGGTACTGTCTATCAAGGCTACCAGCCAATCAACTTGAGGAACCTCCCATTTCTGGGAAGAGGACACGAAGTAGGAAGTGGACACTGGCAGAGGTTCTTTTTCCTCTTTTGGTTCCTGACCTCACCATGGTAGGTCAGATGATGGGGTCTCTTAGAAATAGTTAGATTTTTACCTTTCTCTCTGATCCTAATGCTCTTTGATAAACACTTAAACACTTAAATACTCTTGCTAAAGCTTATAATTTATTGGTGATCACTTATTAGATTTTAGATAGTATAGCTAGAATTTTAGCCCCTTACAGACACCTAACTGTCCCCTGAAGTTTTCTTGGCAAGGATACTGCAGTGGTTTGCCATTTCTTTCTCTAGTGGATTAAGGTTAAGTGACTTGCCCAGAGTCACACAGCTGGTGAGTGTCTGAGGTCATATTTGAACTCAGGTCTTCCTGACTCCAGGCCCAGTGCTCTATACACTGAACCACCTTTAGGACCTTTCCAACATGAATGGAAAAAATATTCTCAAGAATCTTGGTCTCTGACCTATGCTCAGAAAAGGAAACAGAAAGGCAGAGAGAAGTAGGCAGAATCTGGAAATCCAGGACCTCCCCTTTCAAGTTCATCTAGATGAGGGGTCAGTAAGCTACAGACCAAGGGCCAAATACAGCATCATCTATTTCTGTATGGCCTGATGGCTAAGAATGGGTTTTATATTTTAAAATGGAATAAAATTTTATTTTATCATGTAAAATCCATTTTTAGTTCACAGGCCACAAAAACAGGTAGAAGGCTAGATTTGACCTACAGGCCATACATAATTTGTTGACTTAAGACAAACATAGGCCACTTGCCTTGTGCTGCTTCTTCAATCTTTAATCTAGAAGAGGTACGGAGGGGAAGGGAAGATACTCTCCCTCTACCCTTGCTGAACTCTGGTCTGGAAATCCAGTGGAGAGAAAATATCTAAAAAATGGAAGGAGCAAGACATTTCACAGTTTGTTTTTACAGGACAAGGAAGAAGGAAGGCTCTTCCAACAAGAGTCTGTCTCCCCCGAGACTCTGTCATTGGTTACCTTGGAGAGAGCCACCAGCTATCACAGAAATTCCCTGTATTCTCTAAGTAAGGTGCTATACTGCAAGTGTACATCTATAGGAAGTACTTTTCAGGTAAAGATCCTTGTCCTCTAATCTTATTCATTGATGACCACATGATTTTTTGGCAGAAATCATCAAATTGATCAGGGAGCTTACCTGATTAACCCTCATGATAGTAACATAAATTTACATAGAATTAAGTCATTTGATTTAGCCACAAATACATCTATTTTTATTTATTTATCCATTCATTCATCCATTTATGTATTTATTCATTTGTTTGTTCATTCATTCATTCATTCATTTATTTAGAATTTCCCCCACCTTACATGTAAAAACAAATTTTAACATCAATTTTTAAAACTTTGTGTTCCAAATTCTCATCCTTCCTCCCTGTCCCTGCCCTTAACAACTCAAGCAATTCAATATAAGTTATACATGTGCAGTCATGCAAAGTGTAGCAGACAAAAAAACTTTAGAAAAAGGAACTAACAACAACAACAAAATATACTTCCATCTGTATTCAGGTACCATCAGTTCTTTCTCTGTAGATGGACTGCATTTTTCTTAAGTCCTTCAGAGTTGTCTTGGATCATTGCATTGCTGAAAATAACTAAGTCATTTGCAGCAGATCATCTTTCAATGTTGCTGTTGTTTTGTATACAGTACATTTCACTTTGCATAAGCTCAAAACACATATATTTTTCTTTCTTCTTTTTTTTTAGTGAGGCAATTGGGGTTAAGTGACTTGCCCAGGGTCACACAGCTAGTAAGTGTTAAGTGTCTGAGGTCAGATTTGAATTCAGGTACTTCTGAATCCAGGGCCAATGCTCTATCCACTGCACCACCCAGCTGCCCCTAAAATACATATATTTTTAAAGGTTCATTTAGTTTGTAAAAACTATAATCTAGTATCTACTGCTCAATATGTTTTTGCTCCATATACTTGGAACCAAGGCAGAGGTATCCTATGTTGTACTTCTGCACTCAATAAGAACTTCCAAAATGTTTGATGCATTGAAAAAAAAGTGAATACTTTCATAAAAATCATTTGGTACATCCCATGAGAGTGGAATGTTAAACAAACATTGCTTCAAGTTGTAATGAAATCAACTGACTTCTTTTGGGACTCAATGACATCTGGACATTTTCTGCCTCTGACAGATATGCTTTCAGAATATTCACTCGTCCAAGCCAGGAATGTCAACTCAATTCTTGGGCCAAAGCAAAAATGTCAGTAGAAGTCCCTTTAACATTGGCTAAGAGCAAAAGAAACAGATCTCTCATGAAGGGCTCACAAGGGCAATACTTTTGTATAAAGTCCCAGAGCTTCTTCCAATTCTAGCCAAACAGACAAAATAATCTCACTGCTTCCCTGACATTTCTCCTTTGTCTAACACTCAGGCAGCTGTTGTGTACTGGCTGTAAAATAAGCCTTTGTAAAACTCATCCTCCCTCCCTATTTGCATTATCGTTAATGTCTTGGTTTATTAATAGTGCATGTTATCAGGAGTAAGTTACTTTTTGGATATGCAAATGATGGATTAGTTTGATGGGCTACTTCTCTAGTAGCATATCATCACCTCAACAAAATGTACTTTTCATCCACTTTGTCATTTCACTGTGGATGGCTAACTAGTCTCTTTCACATTGCCATGAATTTCATTGAGGAAGCATTTGATTGGTTGTGCCATAAGTATCAACAAAAACTATTGACCTTTTGTGGCATTGTTTTTATTTTCACATAAGGAAACTGAATTTTTCCCACAATAAATGGCATCTCCAAGTGAGGTGATATTTAAGTAATGAACTTTTTTTTTTGAAAGGTAGTAGTACAATACAAGTAGTTGCTTTATCAATGAATGGACTTGGTCACAAAGGTGATCCAAGGAAAAGTAAGGAAAAGAGTCTGTGAGTTAGGAATAGTCCCATATCTAGGGTTAATCAATAAATGTTTTTTAAGGACCTATTATGTGCCAGGCACTGTGCTAAGCAGCAAGCCCACGATTCTTCTGCCTTAAGAGGCCACTCTTATGATTCCATTCCTCACACTTCCTACCTACCACTCTTTCTCTGCCTCACCTCTTTCCAGGGGTGAGAGACCAGAGATCACTGGCTGGACTCTGAGGAAAGAGCTGCTTCTTCTCCTGGAGTGACTGCACCCAAGCAAGGCATACTGTCCTTTATCATCTCCCTTTCTTCATTCAACTGATTTTTTTTTATATTTTTTTAGACTAGATTATTTTGGGGGGGGGCAATGAGGGTTAATTGACTTGCCCAGGATCACACAGCTAGTAAATGTCAAGTGTCTGAGATCAGATTTGAACTCAGGTCCTCCTGAATTCAGGGCCAGTACTTTATCCACTGTGCCACCTAGCTGGCCCCATTCAACTGAATTTTCCTCAGGCACCCAAATTCTTCTAGTTCTGGTGTTGCCAACAGCTCGTTTAATCATTGCATCTCTTTTTTCATCATGCAAATGAAGAAATTGAGGACAAAGGCACACAGGTAGCAAATGCCAGAGCAAAGATTTAACCCTAGTCCTTGGATCCCCAATCCCCTCTTTCCAATGTGCCAGCTGCAGTCCATTTTTTGTCACACACAGACCTAGACACTTTCACAATCCATAAAGACCACACAACAGGATGAGCTCTGCCAAGGATGACCATTTCAAGTCACCCAGAAATGACAGCCTTGTGCAAAACACAGCAGCTCACTTGCCACAGAACACGAGCTGAATGACTCCACCTGGGTTCCCTGGCAGCTCCTGTTTATCCTGAATGCCCAGCACTGACAGGCCACCATGACAGTCACTTTGCCATACATGTCATAGTTAACGAGTAGACTAGGGAGGCTCTTGGAGATTGTTTAATCCTGCAGTAGGTCATGGGCTTTAGAGTGGGAAGGGACTCTAATGATTGTTTAATCTCCTCATTTTACCTATTTATCTATTCATTAAGTACAGTCAGTTCCTTCTATGTGAAAGGCCCAAGCTCAGCACTGGGGAAATCAAGTTGTTTTTCAAATGACAAAGTTTCTGCCCTCAAGGACTTTATATAAAACCTACTTGGGTAGTAGGAAGGGTGCAGTGTACAATATATGCACAAATAAGTGAATGATGGGGGCAAAGGAGAGACCAAAGATGAATGTTCTAAGAAAATTCAGATTCATGCATAGATTTATAATGAAAAGAATCCTTAGAGATCTCCAACTCCAACTTCCTCATTTTATGGTTGAGGAAAATAAGGTTCAGAGAAATTCAGTGTCTTGTCCAAGGTCTCCTAGGTAGTATCAGAGTCAGGATTCGATCCTAGGTTCCTCTGACTCTGGATGTGGTATTTTTTCCACAGCTTGAGGTGGGAGAGAACATTTTAGCTGAGGAAACCTGAGAAGGCTTCCCAGAGGAGGTATGGTACCTGAGGTGGGCCTTGAAGGAGGTGGTGGAATCTTAAAGTCAAAGAGAAGGAATGATTGAATTGGGAAGAGGGAGAGGAGAAGACCCTGCTGAGAAGTAATTGATGATGAAGATGTATAATGCAGTAATGTGAAAGAAGGCTGGAAAATGGAAACAGGTGAGACGAGGAGACAGAAGCCCATAGAAATGAAGTGTCTTGTCCAAGGTCATACAGGTAGTGAGTAATAGAACTGGGATTCGAACCCAGTTTGCCTCAAACCCCTCATTTTTACAGATGGGGAAACTAAGGCACAGAAGCATACTCATTTTTCTCAGGGCCACTCAACTAATTTGTAGCAGTCAGGGCTGGAACCCAGCACTTCTATCTCCCAGGCCTGTGCTTTTTTTTTTTTTGGACTCCTCTATCTCTAAATTCCTAATAGTTTTAAATAATATCCTCCAAGCCTGACTCTATCTTCCGCCCCCTCAAGGCAATTGAAATCCTGAGTCACTTCTTATTAACTCCCCATATTCAAATTCAAACCAAATTTGGGTAATGGCTTCCCCATTGACTACCTTTATTTTTTAAAGTGTGATTTCCTTACTGAGCCCAGAGAGCCTCTATTCAATTGCCCATAAAAGCCTGCCGCCCAGTGGTCTCCTCTATGGTCCTATTCCAATCCAACAATGACATCAATTACTTCGCTAAAGGAGAACGCTGCCAGGGAGTTACTCTGGTCCAGATCTTACCTGGTATTTAGGAGCAGTCTGGTGCGCAGATTAAGAGGTATAGGAATCTCCTGAAAAGTATGAAGTGAGTAAAGAATCACTGACAGACCAACAACGCAGAAGGTGGAAACGTCAAATGGAACTTCGGAGATCTTTGAAAAGATACAACCTTGGGTTTCTACAGCGTTTTTTCAATAGATTTCAAGCCTTTACAGACCATAGAGTGATAGAGCTGGGAGGGGTCTTGGGATACAGAATGTCAGAGCTAGAATGAACCTTAGAACAAAGAGTGTCGGGGTAGGAGGGGCCTCAGAGCATGGAATGTCAGAACAGGAAGAGGTTCTCAAAGTGCTGTCTGGGAATCCTGGGAGGTGTCCCTGAGACCATTTCCACAGGTCCATGAGGCGAAGACTATTTTTACAATAGTAGCAAGACATTTTAATTTCTAATACAATAGATATAAACAGATATAACAACAGATATAAATATCAACAGATATAGCCCACATAAACAAAAGCTCTTGGTGGGGTGGGTCCTCTACTTTTTAAGAAGGTAAAGGGGTCCCAAGGACTGCTGATCTATTTCAGGCCTTTCTTTTAGCTCATCCTATACTCCAATATTTTCCCATAAGGAAGTTATTATGACCCTCATTGTAAAAACAGTGAAAAAAGTCACTAAAATGCAATGGAATCAAGTTAACACAAGAACAGAGCCTTAATTCTTTTTTCCTCCAAGTTATTGTCAGTCTGTGAACCTTCTATTAAGCATTTAAACTTACTCTTGTACAATAAAAATGACTTGTAGCATTTTCCCCACAGTAGGCCACAAGTTAGGTAATGTTAAGTATTATTCTCATTCCCATTTATAAAATGCAGAAACAGGACTTAAATGATTTGCAACTGTTCCTATGACATCAGAGCTAGAATTCATACCCAGACCCAACAGTCTATACATCTGTCTTGGCTAGTATGAACTTCCAATGGACTTTCACCTGCCCTTTCGCCAGATGCATGAAAAATGCAAGCTAAAAGAATTTCATCAGAAACTTCTCTTCTCTAGCAGATTGCTCCCACTTTAGTACCAGTCTTTCTAGTTTTCAATCTTTTCCAATCTACTGTCTCCTTCATCGGTTCCTACTATTTGTAGTAGCTTCTCTACTAGGCATCATCCTCTCCTTAGCTAAACTCCTTGAAAAGCCATCTATACTCAGTACCTGAACATCCTCTTTTCTTAAACCTTCTGTGATTTGGCATCTGACCTTATTCAATGGAAACTTCTGTCTCCAAAGGGAACAGCAATCTCTTTTTTGTCAGATCTAATGGCCATTTTTCAGTCTTCATGCTTCTTGAACTCCTGACATCATTTGACACTGTTGATTACCTCCTCCTTCTGGATAATCTCTTCTCTTGAAGTTTTTGTGATACTCTTCTCCTTCCTGTCTGACCAAGCTTTCTTAGTCTCTCTGGCTTGGTCTTCTTCATCCCTTCCATGCTCACTAAGCATGGGTGTCCCCTGAGGCTTTGTCCTGGTCCCACTTCTCTTTCCTTTCTATACTCTCTCACATGATCATCATCTCCCGTAGGTTCCATTATCATCTCTATGCAGGTGCTTTCTAAATCTCTATATAGAGCTTTAGTTTCTCCCAGCTCCAGTCTTGTATCACTATATTGGTCTATATTGGACATCCAGGACTGGATGCCCCATAAACATCTCAAATTCAATATGTCCAAAACAAATTCAAGATCTTGCCTGTCAAACCATCTCTTCTTCCCAACTTCTATACTAATGTGGAGGACAGCACAATTCTCCCAGTCACCCAGGTTTGTAATGGTGTCATCTTTTCACTCACCCCACACATCCACTTTGTTACCAGATCTTCTGGTTACTGCCTTCACACCTATTTTATACATGCACTTCTTTCCTCTCACACGGCCACCATCCTAGTACAGACCATGTCATTCCTATTCCAAGTGATATCCTATTACCTCTAGGAGATTTTACATACATGAATGCATACATGCATACACACATGTCTGTATGTGTTTATATGTATGTGTGTATAACATATCTGCATAGATAGATAGATAGGTAGATAGATAGATAGATATCAGCTAGGTCAAAGCAGTGGATAGAATGCCAGGCCTGGAGTCAAGAAGACTCATCTTCCTGAATTCAAATATGGCCTCAGACATTTACTAGCTGTGTGACCCTGGGCAAATCACTTAACCATGTTTTCCTCAGTTTCCTCATCTGTAAAGTGAATTGGAGAAGAAAGTGGAAAATCACTCCAGTATCTTTGCCAAGAAAACCTGACTGAACAACATCTATCTAACCATCTATCTATCTATCCATTTCTCTCTCATCTATCTAGCCATCCCTCCACCCACCCACCCATCTATCCATTCATCCATCTATCTACCTATCTATCTATCCATTTCTCTCTCATATATCTAGCCATCCCTCCACTCACCCACCCACCCACCCACCCACCCATCCATCCATCCCATCCACCCACCCACCATCCATCTATCTATCTATCTATCTATCTATCTATCTATCTATCTATCCATTTCTCTCTCATCTATCTATCCATCCATCCACTCACCCACTCATCCATCCATCCATCCACCCATCCATCCATCTATCTATCTATATCTATCTATATCTATCTATCTATCTATCTATCTATCTATCTATCTATCTATCTATCTATCTATCTATCTATCTATCTATCTATTCCTCTGTCTATATAAAGCTCTTCACTTCTTGGCTCCTTCTTACCTTTCTGGTCTTATTACACTTAGACCTATTCTATACACTTTCTGACCCAGATATATTGGTTTACTTGCTATTCCTTGCACAACATTCCCTCTCCTACCCCTGTGCATTCTACTGGCTTACCCTCATGCCTGGAATTCTCTTCTTTCTCCTCCTTGGCTTCCTTCAAAGACTCAGCTCAAATGCTGCCTGCTGCAGGTGACCTATCCCTGTCCTTCTAGCTGTTCAAACTTTCTCCTCTCAGATGACCTCCCATCTACTCTTCATGTACACTTATTTATTTACATGGCTCCCCCATTAAGATGTAAGGTCCTTGAGGGCAGGGCTTGTCTTACTTTTTATTTGAAGCCCTAGCACACTGCTTGGCACAAGGCACTTAATAAATGCTCACAAACTGACTTTTGCCTGTCTGTGCTCACAATTCGCTTTACTCTAACTATAGATTGTCTCTGGTCTTGTTACCCAAAAGCATTTTTAGGATTTTTATGACCAATCAAACCCAAGAAATCAGTGAGGTTTAGCAGAAAAATTCTGAACTAGACCTTTACTTCTGTTCTTTTCCCTCCAATTTTGTCCTTTTTTCTTATTCCCTTTTACCTTTTTTTCTCTGTATCTCCAAACTACATTAAAACTCCCTGAGTTTGAATTGGTCCTTAAGGATCTCTGCCTTGCAGAGAAGGAAGTGGAGACAGATGGATAACAGAAGAGAAAGAGACCCTTCACCATCCTTAAAAAGCCTTCCCTCCACCATGCTACCCTTTCAAATATGTATCCACTCTCCTACCCTTCACTGCTTGAGTTCTAGAAAGAATAATTTTTGATGCTCTCACATCCTCTGCAGCCCGGCTTCTGATCCCACCACTTTACTAAAACTCTCTCTCATGCCATCAATGATCCAATACCTCTTCCTTGCCCAAGTCAATGGCCTTTTCTTCAGTCCCCACCCTTTCCTTTACAGTGTTTACCCTTCTTTTCCTGGATACTCTCTCCTCCTCTGGTCTCCTTGACACTGCTCTTGTCTGTTTCTTTTCTAGTTCTTTTTGGTTCTCTTCATTGTTTCATCTTACTTCTTTTACTCCCTCAGTATAGATGCCCCTCAGTAATCTTGGGCCTTTTCTTCTCTCGTTACTCTTCCCTCTTAGGTAATTTTGCTCACTCACATGGTTTTAGTTGTTAAATTATTCCAACATGTGATGGTTAAAAGAGTCACAGACTTCAAGTGCAGACAGCTAGTCTAAGTTCTGATAATGACTAGTTGTGTGAACACATCTTGACTTTTGTCTTGCCACTGGACTTTGGTGACTCTGGAAGAGGGAGCAAGGCTGACAACTTTGTGTGGTTCTGCCTCACTTAAATCCAACTCACCTGCATGATATCATATCACTCTTCAAAATCCAACAATAACCTTGGATAAGTTACTTCATGTCCTGGACCTTCAGTTCTCTCACCTGCAAAACAAGGACAAAAATATTTGGGCTGCTTACCTCACATGTTTGTTGTGATAAAAAGTCATTAAAGGATCTTGTAAATAAATGTAAGTTACTGATCCAAATCTACATATCAAAGGCCAAATCTCTCCCTTCAGTTCCAACCCCAAATTTCTCACTGTCTCATAAATATTTCTGCCTGCTTATCCCACTAGTGCCTCAAACTCAACATGTCCAAAGCTAAACTCATTGTCTTCCCCTAAATCTGCTCTTCCTTTCAACTTCTCTCATTCTTTTTATAGCATGAATGATCTCTCCAGCATCCAGGATCAAAGTCTATGAGTTCAATGGAGGGACTGGACTTGGGATTTCATTTGTAAAGAGAAGTCCCTCTGCCAGTTCAGGCATCATCTTAGAGAGCTGCCTTAAACTGTGGTGTCAAACTCAAATAGAACCATGCAGAAGGATCCCTGTGGGTGGCATACTGACTCAGAAAGCCACATATTAATATGGTATATGCTTTATTGTGCTTTTATTTATTTTTTTAAATACTTCCTGATCACGTTTTAATCTGGTTTGGCTCTCACTCAGAAGGGTTGAGTATTTGACACCTCTGGCCTAGAGCACAGAGAGGGTAAGTGACTTTTCCCTGAGTCACAGCTAATATATCTCAAAATTAGAACTTGAACTTGGGACTTTTTGGTTTTAAGGCCAGTTCTCTATCTACTATGCAGAAGAGTTCATTTGATTCCCTTTTTTGTGTATCATGAATCCTTTTGGGAATGTAGTGAAACCATGGACCCCTTCTCAGGATGATTTTAAATGCACAAAATAAAGCATATAGGATTACAAAGGAAGCTAATTATATTGAAAAATAGTAATCAACATATTTTTAAAGTAAATGGACCCCAGATTAAGAACACCTGATCTAAAATGAGTTTGTTGTCCAGTCATATCCAACTCTATGTGATTCCATGAACTTCTCCAGGGGATTTTCTTTTTTCTTTCTTTCCTTCTTTCTTTCTTTCCTTCTTTCTTTCTTCTGCTTTCTTTCTCTCTCTCTCTCTCTCTCTCTCTCTCTCTCTCTCTCTCTCTCTCTCTCTCTCTCTCTTTGCAGGGCAATGAGGGTTAAGTGACTTGCCCAGGGTCACACAGCTAGTAAATGTTGTTTCTGAGGCTGAATTTGAACTCAGGTCCTCCTGAATCCAGGGCTGGTGCTTTATCCACTGCACCACCAACCTGCCCCCCCCAGGGGGTTTTCTTTAAAAAATTAAAAAGCAAAGATACTAGAGTAGTTTTCCATTTCCTTCTTCAGTGTGCCCCCATTTTATAGATGAGGACCTGAGGCAAATAGGGGTAAAATGATTTGCCCAGAGTTACACAGCTAGTAAGTATTTGAGGCCTGATTTCAACTCTTTCTAACTTCAGGCCTAGCATGCTCTATCCACTGTACTACCTAGCTTCCCCTAAGGTAAGTTGTCTCCTTGATGAAAAATAAAAATAAAAAGGTGTTAACCTCCTTAAATTTTTTTTGTTGTTGTGAATGTAATCATCAACAAATACAAATGTTTATATATATACAGTATATATACAATATATATGGAGAGAGAGAGAGAGAGAGAGAGAGAGAGGAACAAAAAGGGGGGGGTATTTATTTATTCTCTGTAGATTTCTATTATGAAATCTGTTGGTGCCTAGTCCACCCCTGGTGGTACTAGAAAGTCCACTTGGCATGGTTTAGTGTCCAATCCCACTTCTGACACTATTAATATCAATGGACCAGAACCAGTCTCTAACATGTGAATGGCCAGAGCCAAACAGAACAGGCTAGAGACAGGAGAGCAGGAAATAAAAGATAAATTTAATTTTCAAAGCGAGGAATATGGCTTACAAGCAAGGACACATGTGCTGAAGCCCCACCCCTAGTGGGGAAGCCAGAGGCAGTGTGGGGAGAGCTCAATGCTAGTGACTGCACAATGAGCTGTAACCCTGATAGTGGTGGCGGGGGAGGAGTTAACAGCAAGAATGTGACAAATTTGATTCATTGCAGGACTTCCCTAGTTTGTCCTGTGCTTATCCAGCTCAGAGAACACCTGGAGATTTTGCCAAAAGGTGAGATCATCCAGAGGGTGGGTGCAAAGGATTGTTGTTTTGCCAAGTTCAGGGCACAGCTTGCTTATTGGGCCTTAGCTCTGGAAAACTGGGGAATCTTCTAATATTTTCTCTCTCTCTCTCTCTCTCACACGCACACACACACACACATTTATATATATACACACACACACTTTTAAAGATTACATCTATTTCGGGGGCAGCTAGGTGGCGCAGTGGATAGAGCACCGGCCCTGGAGTCAGGAGTACCTGAGTTCAAATCCAGCCTCAGACATTTAACACTTGCTAGCTGTGTGACCCTGGGCAAGTCACTTAACCCCAATTGCCTCACTGAAAGGAAAAAAAAATTACATCTATTTGCATATATACTTCAACTGGCTCCCTTTCCCACACCACACCCCATTTAATCATTTGCCTAATTCTGTTGATTTTGCTTTGGCAATATCTCACACGTTCATCCCCTTTTCTCTACTTACATTGATTGCAATCCTAATTCTGGCTCTCATGAACTTTCACCCAGCACAATAGCTTCCCAATCAGACTTTGCTGCTTCTAGTTTCTATTTTCATTAATTCTTCTTTCGTACAACTTCCCAAAATAATATTCCCACTTTGTGGGTTTGACCATGTCATCCCTCTGCTGAAAAATCTTCATTAGCTCCCTAGTGTCCACAGGATAAAATATCAACTCCTAAGTCTGGCATTTAAGGCCCCTTCCCCTCTTTTTTTTTTTTTTAAGTAAGGCAATTGGGGTTAAGTGACTTGCCCAGGGTCACACAGCTAGTAAGTGTCAAGTGTCTGAGGCCGGATTTGAACTCAGGTACTCCTGATTCCAGGGCCAGTGCTCTATCCACTGAGCTTTATTCCACTTGACTCTTCTTCACATGCTTTGTTCCAAGCAAATTGAAAACCCTCTGTTTTCCCCTTGCCCCTCCTGTCTCTACGTGTCTCACTGCTGAAATATCTCTCTTCTTTCAAGGGCAACTCAAATGAGACCTTTTCCAGGAAGCCTCCTATGAGCACATTAGCTATAAGTGATCTCTCCCTCTTCATATTTCTTAGGGTATGTTGCCTGGATTTCTCCTTCGTCACATTCCACATTGAATTTCACTCATTTCTGTACATCTCTTTTCCACTCCTCTTAGAGTGCAAGCTCTCTGAGGGCAGGAACTATGTTGTTGATCATCTTTGTGTTTCCAGGGTCTATCACAGCACTATGCACATGACAGGTGTTGAATAATGACTGTTGAATTGGATTGACCGGAATGGGAACCCTAGAATGGGTTCCAGCCCACAGATGGAAGGGATCCATTTCAGTAATGTAAAGGCTAAGCCTTGATTTATGACTGTATCAAAGTTGGAAAGCTTAACCGTACCACTTAACCACAGGGATTGAAAGAAGAGTAAACAGGGGAAGGCTACAAAGTGAATGCTGACACCCAATTACTTTGATCTTTTTGAGCAATGACATCAGAAAGGCTTCATCTGTGATATTAAAGTCCTGGTGCTGATATTGGCAAAGTGGGTAAGAATTAAGTGATGACCTATTCTAGGATTATGGATGAACTATCAAAGGCCAAGGAGTCCAGTGTCTTCATCTTCCAGGTGAGGAAACAGAGAGACAGGAAAGTTAAGTGACTTGCCCAGCGTCATCACATACCAATACCAGCATCTAACGTGAGAGTTGAACCCAGGTCCTCCTAATCAAGTCTAGTGCCTGAATCTGCTCAACTAGAGTTTTTGTTGAAGAGGGAGATACAGTGCAGTGGAAAGAACATAGAGGACCTGTGTGTCAATGGTACCTATGGATGAATCAATTAGCCTCTCTGAGACTGAGTTTCTTTATATGTAAAAGGAAGGGCTTAGGGAGCAGCTAGATGGCACAGTGGTAAAGCACCGGCCCTGGATTCAGGAGTACCTGAGTTCAAATCCGGCCTCAGACACTTGACACTTACTAGCTGTGTGACCCTGGGCAAGTCACTTAACCCCAACTGCCTCACCAAAAAAAAAAATAAATAAACAAACAAACAAACAAATAAATAAATAAAAGGAAGGGCTTAGACCAGATGATCTCCAGGAACCTTTCCAGCTCTTAGTCTGTGATTCTACAAAGATGAATCTTCAAGAAGTTGGTGCAGCTTCTGAACATGGGCAAAAATAACCCAAGGTAGGGGTCGTCAAGAATTGCATAAAATGGACATATATGAACTCATGTAGAATGACCTGAGAAGAATCAGGAGGATAAAATCACAACACTACAAAAATGAAGAACTTTGCAAAACTTGGGAACTCTGATCAACACAATAGCCAACCAATAATGAAGAATGCTGCCCATCTCCTGATAGAGAAGGGATGGACTTAAGATGCAAAATGAGACATAGGTTTTTGGACATGATAATGTCCAGATTGATGTGGGAATTTGAATTTGAATTGATGTGGGAATTTCTTTTATTTAACTGAATATATGTTACAAAGATTTTGTTTTTCTTTCTTTCTCAATGGTAGGGGAGGGACTAGATGGAAGGGAAATTAAATGCTTGTTAATTTAAAAAATCTAATTCAAAAAGGATCGCATAGGTAAAGGAGTAAAGTCAGTAGGAAGCAGGTTGATCTTGCCTTGTGAGTGGCAGAACTTAGATGGTATCATCTTGGATCTAGAATTTGAACTCAATAGCTTAATCAGAAGTAATCAGGCCCTAGGAAAATGGCTTTATATTCCCCTATACTCAGATGAAACTGATTTGTACCAGCAGAACAATTTATTAATTTATGGTCATAAATACAATATAGTTATAAGTACAAATATAGTTGCAATGTTCATATCAGTAAGCTGGCATATTTACTTCCAAGTCCTACCTGGGGAACTGAATTAAGACCAGAATGTTTCTTGGTGAGCAGTGATTCAGAGCCAGGTTGGTTAAATTATATTAATGGGTAGTTTCATCATCAACTCGTCAAACCTGATGAGGCACCCTTCTCTGCAATAGTGATGCACTTTCCAAGGGGACCAGCATCTTCATGTGTGCTCAACACACCTAAACAATCTCTTCTTCCCTACCTCTCATCTTCCCTACCTCTCATCTTCCTAGACTCCCTTTTGGCCACACTTTCTGATTTTCATATTTATAATACCTTCATGACACCCTTGCAGATCCACCACCCTCTTTGTTGTTTTTTTTTTTGTTTTTTTTTGTGTGTGTGTGGCATTTGGGGTTAAGTGACTTTCCTAGGGTCATACAGCTAGTAAGTGTTAAGTGTCTGAGGCTAGATTTGAACTCAGGTCCTCCTGACTCCAGGGCTGGTGCTCTATCCACTGTGCCACCTAGCTGCCCCAACCACCCTCTTTGTTATCAAGGTCAATTCAGTGCAGACTATCTTCTCATTGTCTCAGTGGGAGGAACTCAGCCATCATTGGGGAAGAGCAGTTGAACTGACCACACCTGCCCTTCTCTTAGTCCCTCCTTGAGCTTTAGATACCTATCACCTAGAAATATCAGAGGTTGGAGGTGGTATGGCAAGTTTGGGGTGGGAGGAGCTCCAAGAGCCTACAAGGTGCTTTCATGAGTTCCTGGACTTGTGACTCTGGAAGAGGAGCCCTATTTTATATCCTTTTTATTCTAGAACTGTTTGCTTTTAATGCTTAATTAGTAAAGTTGGGTTTTAATTGGATTTTACAGTTCATGAGCGCTTATTGCATATTAGACCTCAAAACCTGCTGTACTAGTCTAATTGAAGGTCTATAATAACCTCACAGAAGTATTCCTCAAGCAAGATAATCTCATCTTGGCTCATTACATGTGGAATGCTGTTTCTCATAAGCATGAGCTAACTTCTGGAATATCTGACTTCATAATTTCTTACTAAAGGCTACCACTGCCAGCAAACATACACACTTATCATATCCCTGACCTTTCACACACAACATGGTGTAATTTAATTCAACTCCACAAGCATTTATTAATCACTTCCTTTGTGCCAGGTATCATGGCAGGGACTGGATATCCCCAAAATCCAATCGTCCCTGCCCTCAAGGAGGTTTCATTTTATTGGGAGAAGACATGAATATATAAGCATGTAAGGGAAAGGGGAGGCAGAACTAGTGAGCATGCATAGCGCAGCTCTTAGGAGTATACACATTCTGTTAATTGGTCCACTATCCATATGATGGAGAGGAGCCTTCTTAATTGGCTTTGGAGGCAAGGTTGGTGAATCCAAAAGGTACTAACAGGACAAAATGGGTCTCTTGATCTGCTTCTTTTCCTTTCCAGCTAGAGCTGGAGAAGGAGGATGAGCTACTGTGAGTTTCTGGATGGAAGAAGGGCCTCAGACCCTCTCTTTATGCACCTGCCATTGCTTCTGTCTTCTTTGTGTCTGTTCTTTCTTACCTTTTTAGGTAAAAGAGACTGGAAAGGGCTATGACCTTGGGAGATTCAAAAGCTCAGGATGACAAACCACCAGAGGGCTGGGAATTAATGTCCAAGCCAGGATTTGCTGGAATCTAGACAGTGAAAAGCAATGTCCTAACTAACTTGTTTGACCCAGCCTCTAGAAATAGCAAAAATATGTCCATCCATCCATCCCTTTATCCATTGGGAATATAGCATTTGGAAGTGAAGTTGGTGAAACCAATGCTATGTAGAAGCTGCTTTAAGTCTGGAACCATATATGTCTTCTCTCAAAGGGGGAAACCAGAAAGACCTTCCCCTCTTTGAATAACTCCATCCCTCACACAGGCATGATTGAGTGAATTATTCTCTGTCAATAGGAGAATCTTATGCAAATAGACTTGAGCTCAGGATTAAATTCAAAATAATTACAAAATAATTCAGAGGCTAGCGCACTTGGAGAGATCATGAAGGCCTCATGGAGCAGGTGACACTGGAACTGAATTTTGAAGGAAGCTAGGCATTCTAAGAGGCAAGGTGAGGAAAGAATACATTCCTGGTATGACAGGTTGGCATATACAAAGCAAGCATGCTCTATGAGGAATAACAGTTGATTGAATCAAAGAGTGCGTGAAAGGGAGCAATGATGAATAAGCCTGGAAAGGTAAATTAGAGCCAGATTGTGATGAGATTTAAATGACAAACAGAGAAGTTTATATTTTATACTAAAGGTAATAGGCAGCTTCTGGAGTTTATTGAATTAGGGACTAACATGGTCAGATCTGTGATCGAGGAAAATCACTTTGTCAGAAGCATGGAGGATGATGAGAGACCTGAGGCAGGGAGAACGATTAAGACATCACTGCAACAGCCCCAGCAAAAAAAAAAAAAAGAAAGAAATAAAAGGGGGCAGCTACGTGGCACAGTGGATAAAGCACTGGCCCTGGATTCAGGAGGACCTGAGTTCAAATTCGGCCTCAGACACTTGACACACTTACTAGCTGTGTGACTCTGGGCAAGTCACTTAACCCTCACTGCCCCTCAAAAAAAAAGGAGAAAGAAGAAGAGAAGAAGGAGGAGGAGGAGGAGGAGGAGGAGGAGGAGGAGGAGAAGAAGAAGAAGGAGAAGAAGGAGAAGAAGGAGGAGAAGAAGAAGAAGAAGAAGAAGAAGAAGAAGAAGAAGAAGAAGAAGAAGAAGAAGAAGAAGAAGAAGAAGAAGAAGAAGAAGAAGAAGAAGAAGAAGAAGAAGAAGAAGAAGAAGAAGAAGAAAAGGGCCTGGATTGAGGTGGTACCTGTGTGAGTGAAGAGAATATGCCCCATGGGAGAGATTGGAGGTAAAATGAACAAAGTAGGATGAGTGATTAGATTTGGGGGGGTGAAAGAGAGGGAGGTATTGAGGACAAACCTGAGGTTGCAAAGTTTGGTGTCTGGAAGGAAGACGATGCCAATGACATAAATAGAGAAGTTTGGAGAAGACTAGGTTTGGGGAGACGGATAACGATTGCTCCATTGGACTTGCTAAGTTTAACACGCTTACAGGATATAGAGATCAAAATATCTAATAAACAGCTGATGGGACAGGCCTGAATCACAGAGGAGAGACTAGGGCTCTCTATCTCTACAACATGTAATTTTTATGTGAATTAAGAACAAAGACCAAAGCTAAAATGACCGATGCTCTAAACACTTCCTGTTCCAAATACAAAGATATGACAATTCATCCCCAGACTCCTTTGTGGAAGCCAATTTCTGCCCCTGTAATCATCCTTTTGCACTAATTTAGAGAGAATGACAAGCTAATTATCTTACCACTCAGTAACTGTGGACTTAATCCCTCTCACGTGTCCTCTTGGAATGCCCATATTAATCGTGGGTTTTAACAGCAAGGAAGGATGGGGTCAACCTGGAGTCCAGGCTTGTGGGTTTAGTCAGATCCCAACTCTGTGGTTTACTACCCAAGGGGTGTTGGGTGAGTGAGCTCACATCTCTGAACTTTGGTTTCCCCATCTGTAGGGTGAGGGAGTTGGTCTCAATGACCGTTAAGCTCTTCCAGGTCCAAATCCCGAGATTACATATTTAAATGCCAAATCATGATTTTTAAAAAGTGAAACATACCAGAACCTGGCTCAGACATTACCCCTCAAAATAGGGGTATGTATGGTTTTTCATTATTGACGTATTGCAGCTTTGGGCACATGGTAGGATAAAAACAAAGAGTTAAATCACCTAAATCTAGTTAAGTTAAGGATCCCTTAGATACTTCTTTACCTCATTTAACCCAGTTTGAATCATGAAAGATCTATTAAATGCCCACAATATCAATACGATGGGGACTAGAGGCAGTGAAGTGAATAGAGCAAGAGACCTGAGTTCAAATATGGTCACTTATGAGCTGGGTGGCCCTAGACAAGTCACTTTATGTGGCCCTGAACAAGTCATTTTACCTCTGTCTGCCTCATTTTCTCATTTGTAACAGGGAGATAATGATAGTACCTTTGTCCCACGGTTGCTGTTAAATGAGATATTTGTAAAAGCATTTTGCAAACCTTAAAGGGCTTTATAAAAGAGGAAAAGGAAGATTTCTGCCCTGCCTTCGAGAAACCTACAGCACATTGGGGATTAAGAAAAGTATGTCTTTAATTTTCCCAAATCTACTCTTATTCCTAGACTAAGGTAATTTCAGAGGGAACATGCATACCCCCCCCCCTTGGTAGGGAGAGACACTTCTGTGTATAGGTACCAGGGAAAACTTACTGAAGGAGGTAGAAAGGCAAGGCCAGGAATGGAATGGGTTTGGGAAAGGGGAGAAGTAAAGGGAGAATTGGGGGATGTTTTCAAGGAATACAAAGAGCTGTCATGAGGAACACACAGAGGTGGGAAAGTTCTGGAAAAGGGAACCACATCATTGGGGAAGTTTATTCCACATTCTAGGCATTCAAGATAGTTAGATTTTATACAGGGCTGAACTTGGAATCAGGAAGACCAGAGTTCAGATCCTGCCTCAGATGCTTTCTTTGCTATGTGTATGACCCTGGACAGATTACTTTTCTTTTTTTTTTTTCTTTTGGTGGGGCAATGAGGGTTAAGTGACTTGCCCAGGGTCACACAGCCAGTAAGTGTCAAGTGTCTGAGGCTGGATTTGAACTCAGATCCTCCTGAATCCAGGACCAGTGCTTTATCCACTGCACCACCTAGCTGCCCCCACAAATTACTTTACAATCTTAATTTCCTCATCTGGAAAATGGCACTAATACTAGCAACTACTATATGAACACCAGTTATTATTATTATTATTAATATTATTAATATTCTGGGAAGTAATGAATCTATCTAGGATTAATCCCCTTAATTCTGCATATCATCAGCTATTATATTATCAGCTATTATAAAAACTGCAAAATAACTCCTCATATTACTTTTTGAGGGAAGAACTCTCCAAACCACAATATTTTGCATAATTTAAAAGCAGGGTAGTGATTAATAATTTTTAATTTAAAAATCTATTTGTCATGTTCTTAGAAGTTTTTGGTTTCAATGGATTTTGTATTTTTAAAAACTGTATGAAGGTAATTTTAATTTAAGAAAAATTAAAATTTAAGGCCATAGTAAAAATCATCATAGAATAGGGACTTTAACTTCCAATTACTGACAGAACAAAAATAAGTTCTACTCCAGCTTAATCACTAAGCCTTTCACATTGTATATCTGTTTAGAAATAGCATTCAAAGGGGTTGATTGATTCTGACCATATCAGAAGTATTATTAAGTGGTTCCAGAAAACACTTTATGTTCCTTTGTACATGGTGTCAAATTTGTATATCAGTCCTAAAAATGGTAGCTGATAATTTCAGAATATTTAACAAAAATGTTTAAGTGCCTATACCATGCCAGGTAATTGGGGATGGGGGAGGATGTCAAAGATTAAATAAAATCTAGCATCTACCCTGATGGAGTTTTGGACATGTATTAGAAATAACCCTAATACAAAATGGAATGTGACAAGTGCCTAGGTACAGAGCACTATGCCAGCAGAGCCATAACCAGGGTACGGCAACCAGAGTTTGTCCTGGGTATCAAAATTTAGAGTGTAAAAATTGTAAATAATGATTTTTTTAAGTTGCACATTTTTTTTTAAAAAGTACTATATTTTACGTGTTAACAGCACTTGTATACCTCCAGTAGTATAAAAATAACTGATCTTAGTATCTAGTTAGCAATAAAATTAAACAAGCAAGCTACCAAAAGATGATTCTACCTTCCCTTAATGGCTGCCCCATTGATAATCTGGTAGTGTCCCAGGGCCTCCCTCATAGAGGGTGGTTTCAGTGGACTCTCTGAATCCCTACCTTGGGGTGCTGGCCAGGGTTTTTTCCCCTGTGGGCAATATTATTGGGTCTCTGCTCCAACTCAACTAAATTTACATAATTGCTTATTGTATTATTTTCACAGCATGAATCACAAAGCCGATTTGAAGGCTCATTTAATGCTGCTTGCCTGGAGTATATTTCTTGATGCTCTGCCCAGGGGGTCAAAATTGTTAGTTAGGCACTGAGGTCTTGAGGGCTGAGGAAGGAAAAAAAATCATTCCCAAACATTCCATGTTTGCTCAGTCAAGACTATAGTTCAAAAAACCACTAACATTATACATTGACATATATACTATTTATTGAGCACTGTTGGGGACTAAGGGATTCCATATAAGTGGAATAATTCAAAGATAATTCAACCTCATTTAAGAGTCAAATCTTCCCTCCCCCCCCCATTTTAACCATTTTTGGTAGAAATCTTATTAAAATATATTTTATTTTGCCCTACCTTCTTCTTTTTTTTTCTTTTTTTTTTTTTTTTTTGGTGAGGCAGTTGGGGTTAAGTGACTTGCCTAGGGTCACACAGCTAGTAACTGTCAAGTGTCTGGGGTCAAATTTGAACTCAGGTCCTCCTGAATCCAAGGCCAGTGCTGTATCCACTATGCCACCTAGCTGCCCCTTGTCCTATCTTCTTTCATTCTTTTTCTTTTTTTTGAGGGGCAATGAGGGTTAAGTGACTTGCCTAGGGTCACATAGCTAGTAAGTGTTAAGTGTCTGAGGCCAGATTTGAACTCAGGTCCTCCTGACTCCAGGGCCGGTGCTTTATCCACTGCACCACCTAGCTGCCCCAGAATTAGCCATCTTATAATGGATTAATTAATGATTATTATATTGATTAATCAATACATAAATAATCATAATAATTATAATTGATGTTTGGTCACCAATATGCAGGGAAAGAGCTACAAAGTAGAAAAGGAAGCCATGGACTTGATCTTGGGTTCACCTGGCCAAGAATATGTACCCATTACATGTTTAAGCAGTCACCATTATTGTGGGAGAAAAGAATGAGGGGGAGAGAATCCCCACAGATGATGAAAAAATGATCTTGAGATGAATATGTATAGCATTGGTGGTAATCTTTTGAACTTGAAAGGTCAGGATCTCCTAGTTCTGGGTATTGGTTGTTCAGCAAGAGATGAATTCTGAAACAAATTCTCAGAGGGTGGAAAATGATTATCATCAAAAGAATACTAGAGATGATGAGGCTAAGAAAGACCAAACCATACCCTGTCTCAACAGAAGATATGGACCTTTAGGGAGTTGTTTACACGGTGCAGATCAGAGATGAAAATGAAATGCCTACTTAGATGTCCTGCAGAATGTGTTGTATTTTGATGGCCTAAGTATCACTCTCCCTGGGAACTATAATATGAGTTATAGGTTACCATTTTATGTAATCCATACTAAAAATCTGGGGTTTTCTTCTATGACATTTCTGGGGGTTTTCATCTTGGAGTTTCTTTCAGGAGGTGACTGCTGTCACCTCGACCTTGAAGTATTCTGATATCTTCATTAGAAGATAAGAGAGAGTGTGAGAAACTGTAATCACTGCTCTTCAAGACAACTAAGGGAGCACCCAGAGAGCAGGTCTTCCTCTCTCAGGAGTCAGTCCTCATGGATGCAGCCACCATCATGGGCACCAAGAAGAACAATGAAGGATTACTGAATCATTCCAAAGTACAAGTCTTTTAGCACTGAGCCAGAATACATGTCTCTCAAGAAGTGACCTGGGACATAGGCCCATATTCATATACCTGCCCCTCTGTGTGACTCAGGCTCTTAGGCCAAGGAGAAGGGGCTTTAATCTTAATTACCTAATTAGTCTATACATAAAATAAATGGGAATCTTAGAAATGAATGTCAAGAAAGTCAGTGAAGAAGTTAAAAGTATTAAAAGGGTCAAGTTTCCTTTTAGACTAAGACACAACAAAATCTAGAATGACTGTAGTAAGCTTTTCTTCCAACTCTAAAAACAATCATGATAAAATAGAAAAAGCACTATTTCTAAAGTCAGAGGGCTTGTGTTCAAATTTTGTCTCTGATGAATATTGTCCATGTGACATTGGGCAAGTCACTTGAACTCCCTATATTTCAGTTTATTCATCTATAGCATACAGGAATTGGAAAAGATAGCTCTGAGCCCCCTGTACCCTAGGACTAAATTAGCTTTCTTGGATGACATCATGCACTATTGATGCAAATTGAACTTGAAGTCCACTAAAACCTCCAATTTTCTTAAACAAGCTGGTATTTAGCCATATGTCTTTTAAATTATATTTGTTCAGGCTCTGGGGCTCACTCTTCAAATCCTACTTAGACTATCAGGGAGTCCCCTGAGTGAGACTGGCTACTTCTTCCCTCAGGGTTCAGTGGAAAAACTCTGAGGAGGTATTTCTTTCTCTAGTACTATAGTTCATAAGGGCAGCTAGGTATTACAGTGGACGAACCTGGAATCAGGAAGACTCATATTCCCGAGTTCAAATCTGGCCTCAGATACTTACTAGCTGTGTGACCCTGGGAAGATCACTTAACCCTGTTTGCCTCAGTTTCCTCATCTGTCAAATGAGCTGGAAAAGGAAATGGAAAACCACTTCAGTATCATTGCCAAGAAAACCCCAAATGGGGTCACAAAGAGTCAGACACAACTGAAACAACTCAACAAATAGTTTACAAATTCCCACTAATGTACTTCTCCATTAGTTACCAGTTCATATAAACAAATCATCTAGACTTAGCATTTTAAAAGTTAATAGGTATTTACTAAAGTGGTACAGAAGCAATAGTTAGTACAAAAGATACCTCTGAAAGCTTGATATGCTCTCTGCCCCTTCCTGACCCTCTCACCAAGTGAGAGGTACATGTAGAGTCCAAGGGAAAGTGAGCTCAATCTTAGAGAGTACATGTGACAAAGGAGTAAATCACAACTCCTGATTTTTGGAAGTATAATGTGCTCCTGAGGTATGGTATGGTTTTCTGCGAGGTTCCTTGAAAAGTCCTGAAACTACTTTTCTTCAGGGTGTCTAGTTAGTATTTGACATCCGATGCAGATGCTGCCACAAGCTGTTCTGGGGACACTGTTTAGGATGCTGATGAGAAATCCAAAATCTTCTGATCTTTCAAAGTTCACAAGGTCATCCTCTTGTGAGTGAGAGGGGTGAAGAGGATAGGGGCTCTTCTCCTCTTCATACCCGAGGTGGCTTGTCTAGAACTGTTCTTTCTGTTGTGTTAGCCAGAGAGTAGAATAACTGGGTTCCAAACTAGCTTGCTAGTTTATAGGAAGGAAGGAAGGAAGGAGGGAGGGAGGGAAGAAAAAGAGAGGGAGGAGGGAGGGAGGAAAGTGAGAGGGAGGAGGGAGGGAGGAAAGAGAGAGGAAGGAGGGAGGGAGGAAAGTGAGAGGGAGGAGGGAGGGAGGAAGGGAAGGAAGGGAGGAAGGAAAGAAGGAAGGAAGGAGGGAAGAAAAGAAAGGAGGTAAGGAAGAGAGGGAGGAAAGAAGGAAGAGAGAAATATAAGGAAAGAAAGAAGGGAGAGAGGGAAAAAAGAGAGAAGGGAAGGAAGGAAGGAAAGAAGGAAGTTCAGAGAGCGTGACTGCATCGTGTCAATCCCAATACACTTCTTTGGTGTCATTTCATTTCATCCAATGGTTTGCCTATAGCTATACCCTCTCCCCATTTTATTATCTAGATTGTTTCCATCTAGTTTAATGCCTTTGATTGATTGTTTTAACAGAGGTGTTCGCACCTACTTCAAACCTCTGATTTATTGATTCAATCTAAATGTCTGAGCCCTCTGTAATTATTGAGGTAGGGGTGTGGAACACCCCTCTTATACTTGTAAAGGAAATGTCCTTGTTGAATTGAATTGTTCAAAGGAAGGGGAAGGGCAACGCATGGACTTCAATTAATTTTTAGTGAATAAAATAACCAAGTCATCACTTGTGTTTGTTTTAATCTAGTTATAGAATTAACCTAAAAATAGAAATAATCTAAAAAGAAATGAAAACAAATCACTAAATTAAAATGATTCTGTGCTCCTTCTCTCAAGCCCTGCCATCATGCAGTGGGAGAGATGAGGCAACTGGCCAAGTGCCACAGCTAGAGGGAGGAGGCAAAGTGGGCTGAGGTCAGCATGAACTGTGTTTGTAACGGAGGAAGCCAACTCAAGGGGAGGGTGACAGGATGTCAACACCAAGGGAGCAGACAGAAACAAACACCAAGACAGGAGCCAGGTTGGAACAAGACGAGTGGGTCAGTCGAAATGCAGCCAGACAACCAGGGAGCCAGGTTGGAAACCAGCACTTAGCTAGCCAGGAGTCAGTCATGAGTTCCTGAAGTTTCAGGTATATAAAAGAAGTCAGCCTGCCCTGATCTGCATCTTGAGTTTCTTTAACTAGGTTGAAGATGATAGATCTCACCCTTTTTTGTTTCTTGAGGGAGCTAGCACCTAAGGAACAAAACCTTCATCTACATCAATAAAAGCAGGTACTAATAAATGTTTTTAAGGGGATTTAATTGACTCAAACAGGAATTCACATATTCCAGGAAACAAGTAATAAATTCTTGATCAGTGATTTAAATTGAACCTTCCTGACTACAAATTAAATTAACTTCATTGAAATGAAATAGACCCTACCTGAAAGCAGTATATCAAAGGATGAAGGGCTGGCTTTCAAATAAAGGATATAAGAAAGAATTCTATACAGTTTCCCAACCTATCTAAAGAGGCAACAGGAAATTTCTGCTCAGGGGGACTATAACTTTGTACTTCAAAACAACCTATCCTGTTAATTTTCATTATTGATGATGATGCTGTCTACATTACAAGCCTCACATAATTATGTCAAGAATAAATACAGGGCAAAAAGATATGGTTTGCTTCTCCACTTCAGTTTGCCAAATTGGAAGAGGGGAGAGAGAGAGAGTTATTATCCAGACTTGCTATATTGCTGCATTTCCAATTGACAAAACATCATCCATCATGCTTTGCATTCCAATTTTTCTCTGCCTTTTTTTCCCAGCTCATCATAACATAATTATGTTCCATTTCTTCCAGCCAGGGGCCTGTATTTTCTTTCATATAGGACAACAGCTGCACAGCACAACCTTGATGCAACCTCATAAGGGTAAAATAAAATGTATTTGTGGTTGTTTTAGTCTTGGCATTTCAAATTTCCATGCTCCCATTTGACAAATTTTCTCACTGCCAAAATGCATTCAACCCTGAAACTTTCATGGTGGTTTGTATGGGGGTACCCATAATACTTCATGCTTGTCTAGGCCGTAATTTATACTTGAGCTAACTTGTTTGGGTATTGTGTTTAGAAGATTAATTCCGCTCTCATTCTTTTTATAGGCTGATAATTACTAATGGAGAATTGTCTTTGTGTCAAATAGAGCTGAACATTTTTATTCTCAACATCTATTTATTTCTATTCACTTATGCTTGCATTGCAATATTCAGAGGATTAGGTACACTGGGCCAAATTATCCTCAATGAAAACTTGGTGCACGAAGTCTAGGTGGGGTAGGGTTCAAATACTGTATGGTCCCATGTTAATCCAATCTAATCCAACAGACATTTATTTTGTGCCTACTACTTGCAAAGCACCATGCTAGGCACTGAGGGTGCAATTATAAAATGAGAAGTGGTCCCTACCTTCAAGGGGGTTTACTTTATACTGAAAGGGTATATCAGATAAATAAAGAATATACACAATACTTTGAGGAGGAGGGACTGAGCCCCAACAGCTGATATAGTGGCTGATAGTGATAATGACCAAGGTGAGTTAGTGACCCTTCAGGATGACCTTGGGTAGGTCACCTCCTCTCTTGTGCCTCAGTTTCCTTATATGTAAAATAAAGGAAGGGGGTTTACAGGATCATAGAAACAGATCTGGAAGAGACTATTTTACAGTTTCTAAGATGAAAACCATCATGCAAACACATAGGCAGGCTAAATGTGTCCATACAGAACCTTCCAGGGAATGCTAGATAGTAAACCCCAGACTCAAGAACCCTTACCGAGCAGTCAGCCCATCCCTCTCATTTTGTAGTAGAAACCCTGAGAAGTTAAGGGACTTACCCAAGGTCACACAGTGCCTTAATGGCTGGAGAGATTAGAACTCAGATCTCTCAGTCTAAGCAGGCTTTGCATGCCATCATTCAGCCTTGCTGACAGTCACAGTTACTACAGATGTTAAATTGTCTTCTGTTTCTTTATGAGCATTCTTTTCCTTCCAATGAAAACATTTTTCATGATGATTCACTGACAGATCATTATAAGCTAGTGATGGATCATTGTGGCACATGGAAGGATCCCTGGAAATTGATTAGAGGAACACATCGAGTCCCTTTTTGAGATGGTTAGTCTTCTTTACTGCCTGTGTCTATTCATGTGGAACTGGATGTCTCAGAGATATACAGAGAAGCCCAAGGCATCCTCAGGTACTTTCACATGGGGAAAAACCAGTCTCTTGATTCCATCATTTTTAGCTCTGAAATTTCTGTCCATTCTATTCCCTTCTTTCCATTCCCACTGCCATACCATACCCTCATTGCCTCTACCCTGAACTATTGCATGAGCACCCTAATGTTAAGGGGGCAGTGCAATATATTAGAAAAAGCCCTGAAGGGGCAGCTAGGCGACATAACAGATAGAGCACCGGCCCTGGAGTCAGGAAGGCCTGAGTTCAAATCTGACCTCAGACACTCACCAGTTATGGGATCCTGGGCAAATCACTTTACCCTGATTGCTTCAAAGAAAAGAAGAAAAGAAAGAGCCCTGGAGACAGAGGAACTGGAATCAACTCTTACCTCTAACATTTACTATCTGTATGATTTTGGTCCATCACAACCTCCCCAGGCTTTGATTCCCTCATCTACAAAATGAAAGAGTTGGTTTAGATGGCCTCTGAGTTCTGGATTCCTGATCATTTCACAATCATGCTTAAAAAGCCTTCATTTTGTCCCCATTGTCAACTAAAAAATAAAATTTGAACCATTTAGCTGGTCATTTCAGACCCCCCCAACCCTTATTTGGTCCCGATGTACTTTTTCAGTCTCATTCCCACTAAGTCCCTTCACATTCCCTATTCTGGGGTGTGCTGGAGCCAGCTCCAACCTGATTGAGATTGTTGAATTTTCAGTGTGAGCATTTACCCCTCAGAAATCAGCAAAGGCTACAAATCAGGGTTTAATCTGTTGTTTTGTTGATTATCTAGACTTAAGAAAGCAATAGAGAAACGTTAATAATGCAGATTAAACCTAAAAGTGTGCTGAGCCTTTTTGGAGAGCTGGTTGTTAAATATTTACCACCCTACCAATATTTTTGCTCTTCCTAAACTGCACCACACACTGTCCCTGGAATGTCTCCCTTCTCTTCCTACTCCGATGCCTTTGCTCATGCTATTCTGCTTTAACTGGATTTCCCAACTCTGCTCCATGCACCATTCTTTAAGCCCCAGTTAATATTATAATAAAGGCAGCTGGTGTCTCAGTGGATAGAGTACTGGGCCTGGAGTTGGGAAGACCTGAGTTCAAATCTAGCCTCATACACTTAGTAGCTATATGACCCTGGGCAAGTCATTTCACCCTGTTTGCCTCAGTTTCCTCATCTATAAAATGAGCTGGAGAGGAAAATGGCAAACCATTCCAGTATCTCCGCCAAGAAAACCCCCATTGGGGTCATGCTCCTTGAGGGCCGAAACCACCCCTGCTTTTATATTTGTACCTCCCCCTGTCCCCTGCTTAGTACAGTGTTTAATAAATGCTTTTCCATTCATTGTCAGCTACTCATCCACATAAGGAGAAATCAGGGTAGCTATTATCTCCTCCTTTTGAGGAGGAGCTACCCTAGGGATTCAAGAGCATCCAGGCACCTTTCACTTTACAGCACAGCAATGTCAGGGTTATCCTTTGAGGCTTTCCTGACTCCCCCTCCCAGCAAGGCTCCAATCTGCTGATGCAGCTCTGTTTCATATTGGCATTCCATCCACCGACTTTTGTCACTGAAATCTCCATCCCGCCACATCAGGCCCAGGTGTCTTTGTTGCTATCATAATTTTTAAAGAATTGTCTTTGCATCTTAAAAAAACAGTTTATCAGAGATCACCTCATTGAGGATGACCTCCAGATATGTGTCCCAGCCCTACTGTGTGCAAAAAAAGTCTAGGACAGTTCCTGGTAACCTTAAAACTGAAGAGCCTGTCCCTGAAGGGTTACCCCCCTCTTTTTACAGGGGAGAGATCTAACCCAGCTGGGAAAGGGATTTGCCCAAAGGCCTGCACAGCTCATTTTTAACACAGCCAGAAATAAACCTAGCTCTCCTGGGTCCCAGTGTTCTTTCTCCCTACACTGTGACAGCCAATGGTAATATTGGTGCAGCGTAACACGGCTGCTGTAAGACTCAAATGAGGTCGGTCAGCAAGCTTTTTATAAAGCAGCATATAAATGTAGGTTCTTGTCCCTGTTGCTTCTCTTTTTTCACATGTATTTATTTTATTTTTAATTTATGGGACAAAACAAGCATTTCTATAACATAGTATAATAAAAAAGATGATTGCACTTGAAACTGAAAATTGATCATGTACAACTTGCAATTCCTTTTAAATATACAATAAAGTTATGTAAATTTCTTCTGTCTCTCTTTTTAAAAATCTGTTTCCTTGCTATGGCTTCCTACCATGTAAATTATCATGCTTATACTTACTTATCTTCCCTTCTTTCATGCCTATTCTCACCTCCAGTGATTTTTCCCTGTACTCCCTCTTTGAGTATGGTATAGTACCTTGGATGTGGAATCAAGGACTGGGGTTTGAATTCTGGCTCTGTTGCACTTTACCTCTATCGGCTCCACATTCCCAATCCATGAAATGAAAGGGTTGGGCCACATGGTTGATGAGGTTATTTACAGTTCTAAATCCTTCTCTGACCCTCTCCCTCATTCCAGTAAGTTACAAAACTTAAGGGTATTAGTTTAATGAGAAGACTTGTATGAACCCGAACTGAGTGAAGCAAAAGGAAGCAGAACAACCTACAAATGACAACGAAAATATAAAGGAAAGAACACTAAAAGGCAGCGGAACTCAGATGAATTGCAATGACTAATCTTGGTCCCAGAGAACAGATGATGAAAATACACATATCTCAAAACAATATACACAGTGACTTCAATAATGTAAATGGAGAGAGAGAAAGAAAGCAAAACTAGTCACTGTGTAATTCCAATGACTGAACATGGATCCAAAAGAAAGACAGCAGATGCCCCTTCCTCCCTTATTGCAAAGGGTGTGCAAGACTTCCTCTAATAACACATGCTTGCTATGTCAGTTTACTTTAACTGTTTTTCTCTTTCTTTTTTATTATTGTCATAATGGATACCTTTCTGGGAGAGTTATGTTGGGAAATGAAGGTAATGTGAAAACAGATGATATCATTATTTTTTTAAAAGAATAAATAAATAACCTTTTCAGTAACAAGGTAGGAGATTATGGTGTGGAATGTTACCTGCAATGTTTTGTTCACCAATTTTGCTTTCTTGTTTTTCTTTGTTATAAGGGAGAGTATAATAGGAGGGGTAATAGAATAGGAAATTACTGAGCTTAAAAATATTTTAAAAGAAACATTAGTTTAAGGGCTTTGTTGTGCACCCCTGGGTTTTAAAAAAGAAAATGTAGATTATCAATCCAATAAGCACAGCAGGCTCCTCCCCCAAATCATAAAATGTTATACACTTCAAATCCATGATTTCCTCAAGATGGGTAGTCCTCCACTGATGCTGATTACAACCCCTCTATAACAGTGATTTTCAGAAGTGGTTGCAGCAATCAATCGATCAATTGATGGATAGAGAAATGAATGAACAAATAAACTAAGATGTGAATAAATAAATAAATAAAACCAAGGCTGGTGTTCAAGGCTGTAGTGATAAGCTTCTTCAAATAAATGGGGTGTTAGCCTTTCTAGCTTAGTAGGAATTTCTGCAGATTTTGTTACATTGGCAGGATCTATGAAAACCAGAGACTCCTCCAGACCATAAGAAAGCATCAGAAGAAGACTTGAGTAGCGGACAATGATCTATCCATTAAAAGAAAGGCTAGGGGACAGATAGGTGGTGCAGTGGATAAAGCACTGGCCCTAGATTCAGGAGGACCTGAGTTCAAATCCAGCCTCAGACACTTGACACTTACTAGCTGTGAGATCCTGGGCAAGTCACTTAACCCTCATTGCCCCTCAGAAAAAAAGGCTAATGGCTTCTAGACATAATTTTCTTTTCTTTCGTTAATTAAAAATACAGAGCAAAAAATAAATTTTTTATTCAATAGTCTTTGAGTAGGTTGTACACTTTCATTGCTTTCTGCACCTAATTATTCAGCTCAGGCCCCCCCACACCCCACAAGAAGGCCAGGGATAATCTAAACCAAAGAGAAATACAAAATTCATTTATTTTTGGAGTTGAAATACATAATATTATGGAGGAGGGTGATGGAAATCTACTTTCCTAATTATCGTTTGTTAGTACTAATGTTATAAGAAGTTACTGGGTTTGGTTTTTTTTGTTTTTTTTTTCCTGAAATAAGGACCAACTGTCACAGCTCCTTCCTGGGGATAGTTATTTCCACTATAAAATAAATGGTAAAACCAGTCAAGGCATTCCAGAAGATTTGGCATTTGGCAAAGTTGACTGAGAGTGGGATTAACATTTTTCAGGAGATTATCTATAAATATCATTACCAAATGTGACAGCTTTTTCTCAGCCCTCTCTTCTCTTACCATATTATTTCTCCTCTCTAGGTTCCATGACACTTTCCTCTCTGCTTTCCCATTGGCATCTTAAGTTCCACATGCCCCAAACAGAACTCATCCTCCTCCTTTTCTGAACTTCTTTATTTCTACGGAAGGTACTACCACCTTCCAGATCACCCAGATTGCAATGTCAGTATCAGCATCAATTCCCCATCCTTACTCACCCCACAAATCTATTCAATTGCCAAATCTTGTGGCTTATATCTTCAGTACTTCTCTTGAAACCATTTCTCTCTATTCTCATAGTCCCCACCTTAGGTCACCCTTATTATCTCTCACCTGGACTGTTGAAATCATTTCCCCATTGGTCTCTCTCCATCAAGCCTTTCCCCTCTCCAAACTATCCTCCCTTCGGTTACCAAAGTGATTTTTTGAAAGCAAAGGTCTAACTATGTCACTGCCTTTCTTAGTAAATTCCAAGAGCTCCCTGTCATCTCTAGAGTTGTTTGGCATCTAAAGCCCATCACAATCTGGCCCCCAATTACTTTTTGGGCCTTATTATACATTACTCTCCCTTATACACTCTGTGGTCCAGCCAAACTGCCTTTACTATTGTTCTCCCATATAAGACTTCATTTCCCATCTCTGTGCTATGCCTGGAAATTACTCCCTCCTCACCTTCACCTCTAAGAATTCAAGATTTAGATCAAATGTCATTTTTCTTTTGTTACCAAGTGACTAGTACATAGCAGGTGCTTAATAAATACTTGTCGATTAATGAAATAGATGATATGGTCATGGATAATTGAGTTATTAAAACACCACCAAATATTTTAAAATATATCATAATGTACCCTTTTGTTACTTATAATTGTTTTCTTATTTATTTTTTTTAATGTTAAACTCAGACAATAATTCTCATCTTCACATCTGGTTTCTGCACCATCAGCTTTCTCAATCTGCTCACGCCCACTAATGTTTGCCCATCAGACTCAAGCATTATTTTGGATGCTGGAGCACTTTGGCCTTATAACATGTGTATAGCTGATTTTTTAACATAAGAAACCCTGCATGCATATTTATTTTTAAATAAATATATACAATTGTTAAATTTTATGTTTCTTGGGTTTTGTTTCTCCACAGCTGACTGGATACATTCCCAGCCATGAAACAAGGTCGGCAAAACAGCTGCAGTGGTTAAAAAAAAGGGGGAGGGAGGATGATGGTGGCTAATGGAGGCCATCGTGGGGAAAGAATAAAAGAAACTCAGCTATGGATTAAAGTCTGATGCTGGGGGCAGCTAGGTGGCGCAGTGGATAAAGCACTGGCCCTGGATTCAGGACCTGAGTTCAAATCTGACCTCAGACACTTGACACTTACTAGCTGTGTAACCCTGGGCAAGTCACTTAACCCTCATTGCCCCGCTCCCCCACCCCCCAAAAAAGTCTGATGCTATGGAAGCTTCCTCCTGAGAAATAAGCATGGAGGCAAGATGTTGTCTGGATAAAACTGGTCTGAAATTTTCATTATGCACGTATTCATCATATTCATCTACATATAACCTCTGCTTTCTGCCCCCCCCCAATAAGTATGGTTGATACAGTATAAGACCTGAGTTTGGCCTATATTCAAGTTCCAGCTGCCTCTTATCTCTTCAGCCTCTAACTTCCCATAGTAAGAAGCAAGGGTCATATGTGGAATTTGCAATAGCTACCCATTAGGGTTTTTTATTCTCTTTGTTAAAACAGAACTTGAATCTATGAATTTGCCAATGGAGTTCATTTATACTGTGCCCACAAGAGGTCCTAAGTTCCCTCCCCTTGGTCCTGGATAGGGCAAGTTCAGAGGAGGGTACAATCCTATTGGCACATTCACCTTTCACAGTAAATATATCTTTTGCCTGGTGATTTTGTGTAATTATTTGTAATCTATAGCCCAGAACCACTGCTCTAGATTCATACAGACTTGGAATAACTTTTAAGTCATACTATTACCAGGGTCTCTCTTTAGGAACATTAGAATCTAGCTCATGTCTAGTTTGCCCTTAAGAAGTAAAGGTGTGGGGCGGCTAGGTAGCTCAGTGGATAAAGCACCGGCCCTGGATTCAGGAGTACCTGAGTTCAAATTCGGTCTCAGACACAACACTTACTAGCTGTGTGACCCTGGTCAAGTCACTTAACCCCCATTGCCCCGCAAAAAAAAAAAAAAAAAAAAAAAAGAAGTAAAGGTGTAAGACAATTCCAAAGGACTTGTGATGGAAGATGCTCTCCACATCCAGAAAACAAAGAACTGTGGAATCTGGGTACAGATTGAACCACTTTTTTTTGGAGGGGTTGAGGTTTTTCCCTTTTGTTCTGATTCCTCTTTCACAACATGACTAATGCAGCAATATGTTTAATGTGATTGTACAGGGGCAGCTAGGTGGTGCAGTGGATAGAGCACCTACCCTGGAGTCAGGAGGACCTGAATTCAAATCCGACCTCAGACATTTAACATTTACTAACTGTGTGACCCTGGGCAAGTCACTTAACCCCAATTGCCTCACCAAAAAAAAATGTGATTGTACATATATAACCTATATCAGATTGCTTGCTGTCTTGGGGAGGGGAGAGGGAAGGGAGAAAAATTTGGAACTCAAAATGTTATAAAAACAAATGTTGAAAACTCTCTTTACATGTAACTGGAAAATAATAAAATAATTTTATGATTTTAAAAAAAAAGAAGTAAAGATGCTCTTGACTTTTATGCAGGCTAACAGATGGCAAATAAATTAACTTGACAGAAAATGCAAAGGACTTATACCCCCGCCCATAAACAAGATAACTCATCCACTAGCCGTCCTACCTTTCCCAAGTTCCTAAATAGTCCACATGACAGACAGTGGCAACAAAGGATTCTTGATCCTCAATGTAGAAGAACCACTTCCAATGGAGCAACAAATACTTTGGAAAAGACAAGTTCATATCTTGTCAAAGAGTTTACCTTTTCTAGGAAATTTCTCACCTTGTTCAGGTGAAAGCAGAATAAAGAGAGGCTTAACCAGTTCTTCTGGGAAATGCCTAGGTCTATCAGCAATCTATTTTTCAACAGACGCTTTTTTTTTTCCTTCCAAAGAGATATCATGATGGCAAGGGAAGAGTTGAGGAAGGAAGAGGGCAGCTTATAATTGAACCAGTACAGCATATAGTTTGTTTGTTTGTTTGTTTGTTTGTTTGTTTGGGGTTTTTTGGGTGGGTCAGTGAGGGTTAAGTGATTTACCCAGAGTCACACAGCTAGTAAGTGTCAAGTGTCTGAGGCCAGATTTGAACTCAGGTCCTCCTGAATCCAGGGCCAGTGCTTTATCTACTGCGCCACCTGGCTGCCGCCCCCCCCCCCCGCCCCAGTACAGCATATAGTAAAGAATTCTACACAAAATCACTTCCATAAGACACCTCTTAGAGGTGTATCATATTCTAGACATTATACTTTGGTCGTTTCAGGTGTATTAACACTGATGCATATTCTCTAAAATAAAATATATCTTAAACTAATCCTGGATGGTGGCCAAAAGAGAAAAAAAGAAAATTAATACCCTCTCTTAAGAGACAGTACATTGTAGAGGAAAGTATGTTGAACAAAGGATCAAACCTGGGTACTGGTCCTGCCCATAATTATCTGCAGACCCTTGTATAAGTCACTTTCCCATCTTTTTGGGGGGGCAGGGAGGGCAATAAGGGTTATGTGACTTGCCCAGGGTCACACAGCTAGTAAGTGTCAAGTGTCTGAAGCTAGATTTGAACTCAGGTCCTCCTGAATCCAGGGTTGGTGATTTATCCACTGTGCCAGCTAGCTGCCCCCCTGGTTTCTCATCTTCAACTGATTTACACTAGAGATCCTTTGCAATCCATGCTTCTATTCTCTTTTCTCTCTCTCCTTTCTTTGCTTTAATGGGAATCCATGTCTGCAAGAGACTCCATATATATTTGCTTCAAGCAGATGTCCTCTTAATTAAATAAGGGGTCTCCTCAAATAATAATAGGGATGGTCACCAAAATTAGTGTTTGTCTAAACAATTCATGAACCAATGTCCTTTTAAAATTTCTTTTGTCAAGGCTGACCATTTCTTTGGCTAAGATATTTGACCATTAGGGAATATAATAAATGAATCCACAAGAATGTTTGAATTTCACACTTGCATTTCACAATAGGGATCCAGGCTCAGAAAATACTTTCATGTTCTGTTATCTATTAACACAAAGGATTTTAACTAAGTTAACTATTGATGATCTTCCATCAAAGGATAAACAGGAGCCTGATTCATGAATTTGCTGATTGTTCTTCCTTGGTACAACCTGTGACTTTTTATCTGTAAGTGGAACTGGGAGCATTTATTTGATTACTGTAGGTAGGAGTGAATGTTGCAAAACTTATAAACCATGGGAGTTTTGTGTTCTAATGATTTCTGAGAAGAACTTGCAAGACTGCTTTAAAAGATTGCTTTGAAGAAACTAAGCTGCTTTGAGAGCTGGAAGTTAAGCTGCTTTTGATGAGAGACCATAAACTGGTTGGTTTGTTTTACTTGTTGAAATGCTTTTAAAAATACCTCAGATTATTTTTCATATGCTTAAAAATAAAAACAATTTCAAAATCCCTGTTGGAGATAAGTTAGTCCATGGAAAATTTTAGCCATAGTGCTAAATGTTTGAGAAAAATATGTAATGGAAAGCAGAATTACAAATTAAACTGTTCACATTAACCAAGGCCTCAGTTATAATGGGTGCCTAAATTTGGTGTGAGTATAAATGAGTCATTTTCTCCCTAGTTCCTGAGAGTACATTAATTCTTTCAGCCCACTAGCTGCTCTGCCTCAACATCTAGCAAAGCTACAGAATAAAATCTATCACTCAGGAATTTCTGGGAGCCCTATTAAAAATCTTCAGACCCCTATTTGTACAAAAATATTTATAGCAGTTCTTTTTGTGGTGGCTAAGGGTTAGAAACCAAAGAAATGCCCATCAATTGGGGAATGACTAAACAAATTGTGGTATATGATGGTGAAGGAATATTATTGTGCAATAAGAAATGATGAACTGTTGCATAGTGAAGTGAGCAGAACCAAAAGAACATTGTGCACAGAGATAGCAATATTGTTTGATGAAGAACTGGGAATGACTTGACTGTTCTCAACAATATAATGATCCAAGACAATCCCAAAGGTCTATTGATGAAACATACTATCCACCTCCAAAGGAAGAACTAATATTGATGGAAAAGACTGAAGCATGGTATTTTTCGCTTTCTTTCATTTTTTCTTTTAATCAAGTTTTCTTGTACAAAATGACTAATATGGTAATGTTTTACATAATTGCACATGTATAACCTATATCTGACTGCTTGCCACCTCAGAGAGAGGGGAGGAGAGGGAAGCAAGGAGGGATAAAAATTAGAATCCCAAACTATAAATAAAAATGTTTATTACATTTTTTAAAATCTTCAGACCATCAATTAAGCTAGATTAGATCAACTTAAATAATTAGAGGTTTCCTTGTGTTTCCAGAATGCTGTTGTTTATTTACCAGTTGGTAGGGGGAAAGTTAATCTCTTTTTCTAAGGTCTATCATAGCTTTCATAAACACTTAAGTCTTGGAAGGAAAACTTTCAATCAACATTCATTGAGCACTGACTGTGTACTATAGTTGTCTCTTTACACTTTATCAACATTGTATTCCCTCCCTCCATGATGTTTAAAGAAGATAGTGTTTAAAGAAGATAAACCTGTGCAGAACGAATAGTAGATAGAAAGAGAATGAGTGAGGGACAGCTAGGTGGCACAGTGGATAGAGCACTGGCCCTGGAGTCAGGAGTACCTGAGTTCAAATTCGGCCTCAGACACTTAACATTTACTAGCTGTGTGACCCTGGTCAAGTCACTTAACCCCAATTGCCTCACTAAAAAAAAAAGAAAGAAAGAAAGAAAGAAAAAAAAAAAAAGAAAGAGAATGAGTGAGACAAAAATATCTAAGAAGCTATTGTTGTAACCAGATATTGAGGCTTTGGACTGGAGTCGTAGTAATGAGGAAGGAAAGGAAGGATGGGTATAAGAGACATTTTAAATGAATATGCCCGATGAATTTTGGGGATCAACAGGATTTAGGCAGTGAAGGAAATAAATGATTGAAGTATGATTTATCAAGTGGGTGACTGGAAGAATGATCATACTATGGGCAAAGAAAGGGAATTTGGAAATGGGAATTAGCTTGGAAAAGAGGGAAAATGTTAAGTTCAGTTTGGATCATAATATATTTAAGACGATGACAGAGCAGGTAGATGGAAATGTCCAAATAGAAATATGGAATAGGAGCTCAAGAATAAGAATACAGATAGATAGATAGATGGTAGCTGATAGATGTGTTTATGTATGTATATATACACACACATTTGAGTCATCCACATAGAGTTCAATAATAAGCATTTATTACTATGTGCCAGGCACTGTGCTAAGTATAGGCAATACAAACGCAAGCAAAAAGACAGTTTGGGACCTCAAGGAATTTAAGTTCTAATAGGAGAACACAACCTATAAAGGGAACTGAAAAGGAAGGGAAAGGACAAGTAACCTGGAGGAGTGGAGGGGAATGGGAAGCCATAGTTGAAGTCCATAGGAAAGGAGAGAAGGTGTGAGAATGGATGGCCTGGGAACTTCCTCAAAATGGAAATCCCAATGGGAAAATGGAGGCCATGGGGACAGCTGGATCTTCCAGGGTAAGAAGGCTAAAGCACAGTAGAGAAATCTATAGAATCGGGAGCTGAGCCGGACATAAGGAGTAAACATGGCTGGCCTGAGATCTTCCAGGAGATACTAAAAATTATTTCAGAGCTATGATTTGTGTCATCCACATAGAGCTGATAGTTGACACCAGGAAACTGTATTATTTAGAATTTAGGGGAGGGTCTATTGATTTCCCATTAAACTCTCTGACCCAAAGACATATCATTTTCCCAGATCTGATTTCATAGACTTTAGGAATAAAAAAGTTAAAGTAAACATTCTATGAATCGAGCCTAAACTCTCCAAAGACCCTTCCAGGCCAAGGTAGAAATTCTAATCAACATAGAATATTTCATAGGGAGATTCACTCTGATTCAACTTCCGATATCTTCAAGGCAATCCTGGTTGATGTTTACAACCCTAGTTTAGTGCTTTCCCATACATTACACTATCATAGATTTAGAGTTGGAAGGAAATTCAAATGTCATTTAGCTTTTAACTCACTCATTTTACAGATGCAGAAAATTGAGACCCAGAGAAATAAAGTGATTTCCCCCAAGGACACACAGCAAGTAGTAGAGGTGAAATTTGAATTCAGACCCTTGGATTCCAAGTCCAGTACTCCTGCACCACAGTAGCAGCATCTGCTCACACCTTTCTAGTTCTTTCCTTTCTCTGATCCTGGAATGAATCATATCTCTCCCTCCCTTCTGTCACCCACTTACTTCCCCACTTTGTAAAGGAGTTTTTCCTTGCCTCTCCAATTTGTCCTCATCCACACCCACACCCTCCCTTAACCCTCCCTTCACCCCATTCAGATTCTCCTAGCACTAACTTTTAGCTTTTATGACCAGGTATCTGCCCTAAAACTGCAATAATGATATTTAATTCATTTCAACACACAGTTATAAAGTGCTTTCTACATCTCAGGTACTGTGCTAGGTTCTGAAGGAAAAAAAGATTAAAATGCCCTCAAGAAGCTTACACTCTAATGGGGAGAAACAACATGCACAGAGATGAGTAAATATAAAACATATGGAAAATAAATGAAGAATAATATCAAGGGGCAAGGAGAACAATGACAACTGGGGGAATCAGGATGAAGAAAGACCTTGTATAGGAGTTACCCAAGCCTTGAAAGGAGTTAGTGATTCCCTGAGGTAGAGGTGAAAATACTCCAGGCATAGGGCAGAACCTGTGCAAATGCAGAAATGTGGGAGATGGAATGTCTTGTACAGGGAATAGTAAATAGACCACTTTGTTGATGAGGAAGAATAATGTGAAAAATGGGAAATCAGTCTGGAGAGACAGGTTAGAGCTGGCGTGAAACACACCTCTCTCTCATGATGCCTGCTTCCTTCCTCATAGTAATCAGGCTTGCATACTTAACCATGCCCACCCAGCCTTCTCAGAAAAATGCCAAGGACTAAACCAGATCCAGCCTCATCAGTTCATCCCACCCCTAGTAGAGAGATAAAAGAAGTCTTAGGGAATAGTTATAAAGAGGATGAAAAGCTTTGGTCATGGTCAACTGGTACATGGAGACTGGCAAAGTCACACAATAAGGCACAAAGACAGGACAACTGTCCCAAACCAATGACCAAGGTCCCTTTTCTAGCTTCTAGCTTCAGGAGCTGTGTTCTTCAGATCTTTTACTATTGCCAGATAGTTACACAGCAAATGCAGTCTAAAGTCAGCACCAGCAGACTGGTTGAGCTCAGTGAGTGAAGGTTGACAGATGCATAGAGGTGATAAGCAGCAATGGGTAGAATCTATATGCTGGTTTATCTGCCAGCCATCAAGTGAATGAATGGACAGGTGCCATTTTGCAAAGCTCTGTGGATTATCTGACCCACTCGGCTCCTTAGCACTTGGGGCCAACAGCTGCAGCGGAATAGGTAATGGATCACTTCCCGCAGCCGGGGAGGTCAGGGATACAAGGAGAACAGTATGAATCTACCGGGGTTACAGTATCTACCCGACAATCGTAGCCTAGAGGTACTGACCATCAGCACAGGAAACACGTGTAGCAAGAGACTTAGAACAGATGTAATGTCATGGAAGCCAAGAGAGGAGAAAATTGTAACAAGGCAGGGATATGCAACAGTTTTAAGGGCTTACAAAGGTCATTTGCAGATCTTAGGAGAAACTGCAAGGGGAACTGTAAGAGAAAGACTACCTGAAGAATTATCTCACCTAATTAGAGTTTTCAACTATATTCAGGGAGTCCCCATTCTCTCAATATGCTGGCTAGCACAGCTTTTATTGTGCCACAAAATGACAGGCACTGGGGAAAACATAAATCAATTATTTACTAATTTAAATAATTAAAAGTGTCTGAGATACTGCTTAATATCCTGTCTGTTCTGAAGAGGTATCCTGCTTACACAGTTAGTTTCTTAAGTTTCCTCAGTAGGAAAGTTGGCCAACCACTTGAGTTTTGAAACAAAGAATCTGCATTGGCAAATAGTTGCCTCCCTAATTAGGAGAGAGCTACTTGAAGGCAAGAAACATGGGTTTGCTTTTTTTTTTTGATCCATAGCCCTTAGCACAGTAATTGGCATATAGTACAGGTCTAATAAATTCTTGTTGACTGATTGATCTTTTCTGTTGCACTTAGTGAGAGCAGCAGTGGCCAAGTGGGTTGTCCACCAGCGTCTCAGCACTGGGTTGTTGCTTTTATTCCAGCTGAGCTTTATGTTAAAAGCAGACAATGTGGTGAAGGAGAAATAAATACCCTTGGCGGGGAGGGTTCTAAGGACTTAATCTCAACTCTGCTGGGTGGCCATGGACTGGTCATTTCTATTCTCTAAATCTATTTCCTGATGTGCTGTTGTTGTTCTTCCTTCATTCTCAAAGAGGACCAATAACATCATAAGGGTGATGTCTTTGCATGCTTGTGAATTGGATTCAAGTGAGGCAAGATTGTGCACAGTCACCAGCCTCACTCTCTTCTCCAGTGTCATCAGAGTCCAATGGCAAGACAAGAATCAGGACAAGTGGCAATGGCCCTCCTGAAATGTAAATTGATAGAGATGGTTCCTAAGGTCTCTTCTAGCTCTAAGATTCTATAAGGAGTAGAAAGAGCACTGCAGTCTCTAGACCTGGGTTCAAGTAGATGTTCTGCTACTTACTAGTTGTAGCATGAGCATTGGAGCAAGTTATTAAATCTCTGAGCCTCAGTTTCCTCATCTGTAATAATAATAATAATATTGGTCATACCCTCACTTATTACATTTTTTGTTCTTTTCTGGTTTCCAATAAGTTTTGCTTCCCCAAACAAATTATGAATAAGTTTATCCAAAACTGGGATTGGGTCTTCTATTCCTCCTCACTTTGATACGGTTCCTTTTATGGAGTTCTGCAAAGAGGAACTCCTCAATAATTATTGAATGAACAAATTAATTATTGAATGAACAAATGACAATAATAATAGAGCTATCCGCCTCATAAAGTTGTTGTGAGGAACAAATAAAATCACTTATGCAAATCAATTCATAAAGCTTAAAGGGATAAATAAATGTGAAATTATTTTCCAGGGATAACAATGGAGTGTTCAATGCTATCCACCCTCTTGCCTATCCTTTGATTGGCTTGAAGTCATAAAATAAAGTTGGGGGTTTGTGGAAGTTAACAGAAGTATATAGTCATCAAGCTCCTTACTTTCCAGGACAGATGTACAAAAACAATGTGCTCTAATTAACCAATGACAATATTAACACATTGGTAAATAAATTTCACATCAAGAGGATAATTAGCTCATTAATTTTCTCATAAACCCTTATATAATGTTCCAAAAGGTTTGTCATGGCGGGGTGGGAGTGGGGATAAGTTCCCGCTCTCTATAAAATGCTCCAATGGCGTGTGTCTCAAATAGCCTCTGACAACCGAAGCCCAACTCCTGGCCTTCTCATGGCAGAACTGTTTCCACTAACAGGAGAAGGGGCGAAGGCGAGTCACTGGCGCCTTAAAACGGGTGGGGCTCATTAGCCTTGGCAGGCAACCGGCCTAGGGGAAGGAACCCTGATTTTAAACCTCTGTTGCCTTGTGGCTATACCCATATATGGGAAAGGCTTCGGGAGTTAACCCGGAGGAAAAATCAGGAGTCGGAGTCCCTTAGGCAGTTGGATGTTGGTCATCACATAAGTCCTGCAGTGGCACTGGTTCCAAACTGTATTGACTCTTCCTCTCCTTTGGATCCACCAATGTCGCAGAGAAGAGAAACCTGCGGCAACAGCTTGTTTTCCATTTGATCTGCCCAGGCCAGTGCCCTGGAGAGGACACTCCAGCTACTCCATATGGGGTAGATACAACACGGGATGTGGCAGTTACAAGTTATAAGTCACTCAGGAGCTGCGGCTCCCACATCAGACTGCACAACCACGCTGTGGCCTGTGGCTCTTCAAGGTGCTGATCCATGGTCATCCCTGACTGGTGGAGGCCTACTAATGTTCCAAACTTCTCAACTCAGTGTGTTTTCTCTAGAAAAACCTATGAGTGGTAGGCTATCAATAAATCAATGAATTCATTTGTTCATTCAATAATTATTTATCGAGGGACATCCTCTTTGCAGAATACCATAAAAGGAGTCATGTCAGAGTAGGGAGGAATAGAAGACACAATCCCAGTCTTGGATAAGCTTCATAATCTAGTTAGGAAAGTAAAACTTATTGGAAACAAGAAAAGAACAAAACAATGTGTAAGTGAGGATGTGGTCATAAAAGATACAGAGCCCAGAATGATGGAGGTTCCTATGTCAGACCACATCTGGGATTCTATGTTCAAAACTGGACACCATATTTTAAAGAAGACATTGATAGGCTGGAGGGTGTCAAGAGAAAGCTAACAAAGGGAGTTTGAGAACACGGCATTGGTTAAAGGGATTTGGGATGTTAAGATTAAGATTTGGGAAGTATGTATTAGTTGCCCTAAGGATTTGAAGGGCTGTTGGACAGTTTGAGAAAACCTCTTAGAGATCCATAAGATTGGTTTTTTGCAGGGTATCTCTGCTATACTTATACTCTATCCTTGTTACTTCCATCTGTCTTCTACACGCCTCTATATTTGGAAATTTCTAGATAGCCTCATGATTGATGATGGTGGGCCACTTCTTCCTGGCATATCCTGCACTCTGGCCCCCATTTTTCCTTTTCCTTTTGAGATCAGAGATGGGAAACCAATCAGACATGCTTACTAAAAACCCTACCTGCTAGAAAATTTCCATTGCCCTGGAAGGGAAAATGGAGCCCAAGAATCTCCCATATCCATTGGAGGAGTGACAAGAACTTCAAAATCTCTGAGAGTTGGAGCTATAAGGGACCTTAGAGATTATTTACACATCACTTCTCATTTTACTAAATAATCTTTTGCCTCTTCTTACAGGGGCAGCTAGGTGTCACAGTAGATAGAGCACTAGGCCAAGAGGCAGGAGGACCTGAGTTCAAATTCAGCCTTAGATACTTTTCTTATTAGTAGTTTGGTACTGGGGAAGCCATTTGACCTCTGTAAAACAGGAATGTTAATAGCACCTGTATCCTGGGGTTGTTTTGAAGATCAAATGAGATATTTTATGTTCAAAGCACTTTGCAAATCTTTTTGGGGGGGGATGAGGCAATTGGGGTTAAGTGACTTGCCTAGGGTCACACAGCTAGTAAGTGTCAAGTGTATGCAGCTGGATTTTAACTCAGGTACTCCTGACTCCAGGGTCAGTGCTCTATTCACTGGGCCACCTAGCTACCCCATGCTTTGCAAATCTTTTTTGGGGGGAGGCCAATGAGAGTTAAGTGACTTGCCCAAGGTCACACAGCTAGTAAGTGTAAAATGTCTGAGGCCAGATTTGAACTCAAGTCCTCCTGAATTCAAGGCTGGTGCTTTATCCACTATGCCACTTAGCTGCCCCATGCTTTGCAAATCTTAAAGAACTATATAAATGCTAGCTATTGTTGTTATTACATGAAGGAGGTGAAAGTCCACTTGATTCTTGAAGTATTCTGTAAGACATTCAAGAAGGAAGGCATTCCAGACATAGGGAAGGATGGATTGAGCAAATGCATAGAGGCCATGCTCAGAGAATTGTCCAGTTTGACTGAGTCTTCTTTGCCTCAGTTTCCTCATCTGTAAAATGAGCTGGAGAGGGAAATGGCAAACCCCTCAAGTATCTTTGCCAAGAAAACCCCAAAGGGGCTCATGAAGAATTAGACACAACTGAACAACAACCTCATTTTACTGATGAGAAAACCAAGGCCCAGAAAGCTAAGGTCACAAAGCCGTGCTTCTCACAAGACCATCCCTGGTCCTTCTTCTTCCTGCTATGGCCTGAAAAAAATCACTGTGGCTGAAGTCCAGGAACTCCCTCCTGGAAAATGAGACCCTATCTGAGGGCTCTTCTCCCATAAGGAGACCTGCATAATTCTCCAAGCTTTGACTAGAACAGTTGTTTCCCCTGCATGTGGACATTTTGGTTGCTAAAAGGGGCAAAAAAGAACATTTCTATAAAGAAAACTGGTTTTTAGAAACACAACCTCTAATATAAAGCATTAAGGAGAGACACAGACTGTTCTGAGGACCTGAAAGAGAACTGCTTCTCAGATAAATGTATTTAAGGGGAGCTGTTTACAGGCAGAGCTATGACAGGTAACAATGGCTGAAGGATGGTGTGTTTGGTCCATTCACCCCATTTGCAAGCAACTGTTTTCAGAGTCTTAAAGATTCAAACTGAGAAATTACAAACCAAAGGAGCCATTTGGAGACTAGGCTGAGTGGCTTCCCTTGTTTGAGCTAAAATGTAGCAATAATGAAGTCCTCCTGCTTTTAGCACGACCAACTGATCTGTCTCCTTTGGGCAATCCTCTAAGGCCCAAGGCAGCTGTAACAGACAGGGACAGGCTATTGCGGAGAAGAGGGATCACTTTTGCTTTGCTCGGCTCCAGAGAACCATGAGCAATGGGGGGGAAATCAGAGAAGCAAATTTAGACTTGACGTCAGGAAAAACTTTCTAGCAATTAGAGCTGTTCACAAGTATCTCAAGCTGAAGTGGGTTGGGGGCTTCCAAAGGAGGCTGTCTGGCCACTCAATAAAGAATGTTGTAGGAGGGCTTCTGGGCTACGTGATCCCTGAAGTCTTTTCCAAGTCTGAAATTCTATTAAAAACCCCTATGGGTGTATAAAAGCAGAGAGGAGTGATCAGCGTAGGGGAGGGTTAATCAGAAAAGGCTCTGTTTTGAGGCAAAAATTCAAGCAGAGGAAATAGCTTGCTTGCCAGACTGGAAGAGTAGATTTTCACACTATTTTTAGGCTTAAATTGAATGGAATTTCACAGGCTCTCAGAACTGGCACCCTGTGTTGGTGTAGGGAGAAGGCATTGCCCGACGGAGGAGGTAACCAGGGGGCTCAAGTATAGGCAATCATACACCCTTAATCTCTCAGGAAAGCATCACTAACAAGACAAGTAAAGCAATGTTCTTCCTTACTGATTTGAAGCAAAATTACATAAAGTGCTGGACCAGGCATGAGAAGACCTGGGTGTTAGTCCTCCTGGCTCTGCTATTGACTGACTTCATGACCTTAGGCAAACCACTAAACTTGACTGATCCTCAGCTTTCTTGTCGGTAAAATGAGGGGCTATGACTAAGCAATCGCTAAGATCCTTCACAGCCCCAATCCTCCATGATTCTGAAATATTCCCCTCAGGAAATAAAAGCTTCTTAGAAGTATTTGCCAGATTTCTCTAGGTGGCAAAGCAGATAGAGTGCTAGGTCTGGAATCAGAAAGACTTGAGTTCAAATCCAGGCTCAGATACTCACTAGTTGGTTAAGTAAACTTAGTCTCTGACTGCCTCTGTTTCCTCTTCTGTTAAATGCAGCTAATAATACCACTTATGTCCAGGATTATTATGAGAATAAAATGAGATGTAATTTGCAAAGTACTTTGCAAACCATAGAGCACTATTATTAGTATTCTCTGCATCTCCTCACAAGCAGAGGAGCCAAACAACATATTCTTAGCTGGTATGAGAATGTAAACCAGCACCATTTTCTCTTTTGATTTAAACTATTCCTCTATGGAATATCTCTAAATAGATATCATAGAAGCAACCTTGCAAAGTCATACACTAATGCAGGCTGTCTAGTGAGTTATGAAGATAGTGACGTCTACAGTGATCGATGACGAATGTTCATGAACACAACCTCTTCTCCAAAGGAACTAATTCTGCCATATCTGCTCAGCCTAAGGTTGGTGCATTTGTAAAAGGCTCCAGCCCGGGGCAGCTAGGTGGCACAGTGGATAGAGCACCGGCCCTGGAGTCAGGAGTACCTAAGTTCAAATCAGGCCTCAGGCACTTAACAATTACTAACTGTGTGACCCTGGGCAAGTCGCTTAACCCCAATTGTCTCACTTTAAAAAAAAAAGGGTTCTAGCCCTCTTGGTCCACCTTGGTATAAAACTTGTGTATTTGTTGTTGTTGTTGTTTTTAAGCTTCTGAGGTATCATATGGGAGCTGCTTGACTTGCTATCTTGTACCTGTAGTCCTTCAAGAACCAGCCATTTGCTTGGACCAAACTGTTTTGATTGTATGCTGCTGCCTCTATTCACTTGTAACCCCCCTCATCTGGCCAAAACCTTTTCAATGACTATGTTACTAATGGTCACATGCTATAATCAATAAGCCTCATCATAGCCTTAAACTTTAAGGCTGATTGTGGCTCCACCCTTCTGTTTTGAATTCTCAGAACCTGTCTGGCTTGTATATAAAGCAAATTCCCAGTGTAGAATGCTATTTTCCCCTAAATCACATTACAAAAGCAGGGAGTTTTTCAGGAACAACTCCCTTAATGTGACCTCTCTCAAACTAATTTGCCCATGGAACATTTTGGGGTTTGAAATATAGTGACAGAATCTGAATGTGCTGGTCCAGGGCAATTCTAGGGTGTGGGTTTGCCAAGAACTTAATATGGTCAGGGATTTGAGGAAATTGGAACAAAACAAGGAAATTTAACCCTTTCTTTCATACCCCTCAAATGCCACACATAGCAATTTAAAACATACATAATTTCATATTTTAGAAGGGAAAATATCACTTAAATTGACATTTTCTCATAGACCTCTTCATTACCATTGCATGTGAAACAAAGGTTCTGCCAAACACAATTCAATACACTTTAACAGCTCAGTGAAGCAGTAGAGTGCTGGACTAGAAGTCAGGAAGACCTGAATTCAAATCCTGCTGTTTGGTCCTGGGCAAGCCATTTAACCTCTATAAAATGGGAATAATAATAACACCTGCTTCCTAAGGTTGTTTTGAGGATCAAATGAGATAATACATGTAAAAAGCTCTTTGCAAATCTTAAAGCACTATATAAATGCTAACTGTTGCTTTTTTTTTTTTGTGAGGCAATCAGGGTTAAGTGACTTGTTGAGGGTCACACAGCTAGTAAGTGTCAAGTGTCTGAGGCCAAATTTGAACTCAGGTCCTCCTGAATCCAGGGCTGGTGCTTTATCCACTGTGCCACCTAGATGCCCCCCAGCTGTTGATATTATTACATAGAAGAGGTAAAAGTCCACTCGATTTTTGAAAGATTCTGGAAGGCAGAAAAGAAAGAAGGCATTTTAGGCATTGGGAAGGATTTGAGCAAATGCATAGAGGTTATGCTCAGGGAACTGTCCAGTTTGACTGAGTGCTTTTGGACAGGAGAAACAGAATAGAATTAGAAAAGTAGGTCAGAATGAGATTGTGGATAACCTTAAATGTCAGGTAAACAGAGTTTTAATTTTTTTATTTTTCTCAATTACATGTAAAGATATTCTTTGAGTTCCAAATTTTTCTCCCACCCTCCCTTCCCTCTCCTCTCCTGAGGCCAGCAAGCAATTTGATATAGGTAATACATTACTATCATGTTAAACCTATTTTCACATTAATCAGAACAAAAGGAAAAAGAACCACAAGAAAGAATAAACAATAACAAAAACAAGCAACAACAAAAGTGAAAATAGTCTGCTCCAGTCTGCATTCTGACTCCATAGTTCTTTTTTCTGAATGTAGAAAGCATTATCCACCATAAGTCTTTTGACATTGTCTTGGATCATTTCATTGCTGAGAAGAGTTAAGTCTATCATAGTTGATCATCACACAATGTTGTTGATACTGTCTACAATGTTCTCTTGGTTCTGCTCATTTCACTCAGCATCAATTCATGTAAGTCTTTCCAGGTTTTTCTGAAATCCATTTGCTTATCATGTCTTACAGAACAATAGTATTTCATTACATTTATATACCACAACTTGTAAACTGAGTATTTATCTCATCTTATGGGCAAGTGGGAGTCACTGAAAAGGGGAATAACAGTAGTGTCAGAACTCTGAATTAGCAAGATTATTTTGTCATCTAGGGAACAGTCAGTGAGGGAAGTCGGTGAGGAGTGGAATTCAGTTGAATGAGAACACCTTTGAGGAAAGTTATTGCTGCTTCATTTTTGTCTTTGAATACTCAACACCTAGCCCCATCCATCCCTGACACATCATAGGAGCTTAAAAAATGTTTATTGAGGTGGTGCAGTGGATAAAGCCCCTGGCCCTGGATTCAGGAGGGCCTGAGTTCAAATCCAGCCTCAGACACTTGACACTAGCTGTGTGACCCTGGGCAAATCAGTTAACCCTCATTGCCCTGCAAAAAACAAAAAGTTTATTGAGTTGAATTGAAAGTAAGTTATTACCAACCATCTAGACAAGAGGTAATAGGGTCCAGAACCAGGGTAGCATCTGAGTGAGTGGAGAGGTAGGGAGACAAGAGATACCATGGAAATAAGGTTGATAGGACTTGGCAACTGATTGGAAGTGATTGCAGTGAGGGAGAGAGAAAATCAAAGGTGTGCAATGTTTTCTAATCAGGGTCACTGAAAGGGTGATGGAGCCATCAACATGAATGGGGAAGGTGGGAGGCAGGGGGACAGGCTTGGCAAGAGGGGTGGAGGGAGACTATTTGAGCTTAGTTATTTTTGACAAAGGAGTTAAGATGGGGTCTAGGGCTGGGTATTGCAAAAGACCAAGTAACGGTTCACCTTGGGTAAGCTCCATAAAACTGGGGTTTGGTTGTTGTTATGTTTTTAAGCTTCTGAGGTATCATATGGGAGCTTCAGTTGCTGAGTTGCTATTTTTAGTCAGCCCTGCATGGGACTGAGCTAGCCACCAGGTGCTGAAGCTAGCAGACCGGCTGCTGCTGCAAGGGACATTTTTAGCATGGCCAGCCATGAAACACACACACACACACACACACACACACACACACACACACACACACACGGGTACAATGAGAGTTTATGTAACATGTAATAAATTCTTTTCCTAACATTATACATTTTGTAGAAGAAAATGTCTCTACATGGGCAGTCCCCAACTTACAGACAGGGTCACATTCCAAGCATTCATTTCCATGTCAGTTGTTAGGAGCTGGGAATTTATTTTCTCATAGAAACAATGCCAAATTATCCAAGAGGCAAAGTAGGCACATACCTAGGGGCCTCCAGTTCCTAGGAGGCCTTGAGGTTAGCAAAAGCATTTAACATGCATCCCTGCTCATCCTGGGGAAGAACTTTGCCTCTTCTGGCTCCAAGTTTCCCAAGATGAGAGCATGGGACCCACAGATCTATATATTTTATTTATTTATTTTTTTAGTAACTGGAAAGAACCATATAGATCATCTAGTCCAGGCTTCTCATTTTACAGATAAGGAAACTGAGGCCCACATAGCTTAAATGACTTATACAGTATCATCTCCTTCTCTGTCAGCTTGTGCCCCACAATGACTTGAGTATTGGCATTGGAACCAGGAAGACTCAAGGTCAAAACTGGCATCAGATACTAGCTGTGCAACTGTTGTTTGCCTCAGTTTTCTTTTCTTTTTTTTTGCAGGGCAATCGGGGTTAAGTGACTTGCCCAGGGTCACACAGCTAGTGTCAAGTGTCTGAGGCTGGATTTGAACTCAGGTACTCCTGAATCCAGGGCCAGTGCTTTATCCACTGTGCCACCTAGCTGCCCCTTGCCTCAGTTTTCTCAACTGTAAAATACAGTTAATCATAGAACCTAGCTCCCAGGGTTGTGGTGAGGATCAAATGAGGTACTATTTGTAAAAAAAAAACAAAAACAAAAAAAACACTTAGCGAAGTACCTGGCAAACAGTATATAAATGTATATTCTTCTTGCTTACTCTGCCCAGCCAGGAACCCAGACCCACTTGAGTACTGGGGAGAGATTACTAACCAATGAGGAACCTGTGAAGCAGGGTTAGGTAAGGGATATGAACCCTTCCCAACATTCAAAAGGACCAAGTCTAGAAGAAAAAATGGCAGTGAAGTGTCCCATCTCTTTGTTTCCAGGGAGTTAGTTTGGATAACTTGACAGGAACCAGACCGGTTTCCTCATCCTTATGATCTTGCCAGCCAGTTTAGTCAAGGTAAAAGGGTTTCATGGATAGGGGCCCAAAGAGGGGTTAATTTCTTCCTTGATGAACCAACTTTAGGTCCCCAGGTTAGCCCATAATTTAAATATAGTCCTGATATTTGGGAGGTTTGGGGGGGTGAGCAGAGAGGAGATCAGATTCAATGTCTGCATAGACCCAAACCTCACCCCCTTCACTCCCTCCAGAGAAGAGGAACAGGTGATCAAGGCCTGGCACCCCACCAGACCCAGAGTTCTACTTGTCCTTGCCTGTGTTCCACATTACCTGCCAAGCTAAGAGGAACAGAAGACCTCCCCACTCCAATCCATCCCCCACTCAGCTGCCAAAATGATTTTTCTACAGTGAAAGTCTGACCATGTCACCTCACAGTTCAGTAGACTCCAGTGGCTCCCAATTACTTCCAGGATCAAATGTAAAATCCATTTTGGCATCTAAAACTCTTCATCATTTGGACCCTTTCTGTCATTCCATACTCTCCTCCAAGGACTCTGCAAACCAGCCATGCTGGCTTACTTGCTCCTCCCCACACGGGACACTCCATCTCCTGTCTCTGCCTTTGTCCGGGCTGTCCGTCATGCCTGGAATTCTCTCCCTCCTCACCTTTCCACTTTCCCAACCCCCCAGCTGCTAGTGCCTTTCCTCAGTTTATCTCCCATGTGCTCTGTATGTATCAATTATAATCAGAACATAAGCTCCTTGAAGGCAGGAACTGTTTTTTAATTTTCTTTGTGTCTCAAACACTTAGCATAATACTTGGCACACAGTAGGAGTGCTTAAGCAATACTTTTTGATGATTGATTTAATAAGGTCTACTGCCTTTCAATACCACCCAGTAGAAGCCGAGTACATTCTAAACACCCACTGCCTGTTTATGAATGAAGCAAGAGATTTTGTCCTTAGCCAAGAGGGAGGGAACAGGGGGAGGTGTGGGAAGTTATAAAATTATTTAATTCCTGGCTACCTAGGAATAAACTACACCTAGACTCCCATGTCTTGTTCTGTTACCCCCATCTTCTTCAACCCTTCCCTATCCATGTCCTATTCCACCTCAGTCCACATTGTTCACTGTGCCCTCTGGAATTCCCATTCCATAATGAATAAATCTTTCTTACCTCTATCTGATAGTCCTTCCATTTACTTGTACTCACTAAGACCTAGATTTCCACAGATTACATTGAATCTCTGGCAATCTTTTCTGTATCTTCTCTCACTCCCCCTGACACACTGATCCTGGAGGGAAAGTTAGAATATTCCTAACTCCCCACCATCACTTCTAAACTCTCTTTTTTGCCACCATCACTCTTTTAAGGTTTATCCTATTGAAAATGTTCACTTTATACAGATCATAGTTTCTATTTTCTATCAGGAACCAGTCCATTCTTCCTCTTTTTTTTCTTTTTTGTTTTGTTTTGTGTGTGTGTGTGTGTGTGTGTGTGTGTGTGTGTGTGTGTGTGTGAGGCAATTGGGGTTAAGTGACTTGCCCAGGGTCACACAGCTAGTAAGTGTTAAGTGTCTGAGGCCAGATTTGAACTCAGGTCCTCCTGAATCCAGGGCTGGTGCTCTATCCACTGCACCATCTAGCTGCCCCCTCTTCCTCTTTTTTCAAGTAGTTAAACACCTGATCCACTATCTTTCTCTTACCCAACTCTTATCCCTATACTAGTAGATTTTTACTAGTGGAATTTAGTGGAATTCATTGATACCTCCGCACCTCTTGGTTTCTTTTGTTGGAATCATTACAGTAGTATCTGACTCGTCATGACCCCATTTGGGGTTTTCTTGGCAGAGATACTGGAGTGGTTTGCCATTTCCTTCTCCAGTTCATTTTACAGATGAGGAAAATAAGGCAAAACAGGGTGAAGTGACTTGCCCAGGGTCACACAGTTAGTGTCTGAGGCCAGATCTGAACTCACAAAGAGGAGTCTTCCTGTTTCCAAGCCCAATGCTTTATCCACTGAGCCACCTAGCTGCCCCCTAATTTCCAATTTTATGACTTACTCCCACACTTTTCCTCAGCCACACACAAGAATAATCACACCCTGGATCTCACTATTTCCCCCAAGTGTTCTACTTCCTTGATAAAAAGTAAATAAAAAATTAAAACTCTGACATTTTTCTATCTCAAAACATCTTTAACTCTGGGTTGCAACCCCATATGGGGTCAAGTAACTGGATGTGGGAGTCGCAAAAAAAATTGGCAACAGTAAAAGGTTATGTATACCTATTTTATATACCTATATACCCCAGATGGCAAAAAAAAATCTCAGGTGAAAAGGGGTCTTGAGTGGAAAAAGTTTAAGAAGCCCTGCTCTATCTGCCCATAACCTCTAATCACTCATCTCTCCCTTTTCCCCAATCTTCTTAAACCTGTTCTTCACACTCATTATTGTTATTTCCAACTTCTCCCCCCCCCCATCCCTTATTACATTCTCAGGTCTATGCCCTTTGTTCTGATTTCCCTTTCCTTCCTTCTCAATCTTGACCCTATATTAAACTAATTCAACCCTGCTTGTCTGTGAGATAGATAGAGCATTTATTAAATGCTTACTGTGTGACAGGCACTGAACTATACTAAGCACTGGGCATACAAATATAAGTAAACAAGGCAGTTCCTGTCACCTAGGACTTTACATTCTAATGGGACAAGACATGAGGGAGGAGGAGGGGGCCTGATCAGGGTAGGAGCAAAAACAGCAGGGAAGTGAAGTGGAATCGTGATTCCATACAAGATAAGACAAAAGGTTATTTAAGTTCCAGGAAGGTTTCAAGGTGCTCTCTCTTCTCTCTCCCCCCCCCCCCGCCCCTTCTCTGTCTCTGTCTCTGTCTCTCTCTGTCTCTCTGTCTCTCTGTCTCTGTCTCTCTCACATCCAATTACCACTCATGCCTTACTTTATAAACCCCAAGCCTAGATCTTCTCCTACTACCTACCTCTTCCACTCCCACTAACAGGCTATTCAATGGAGCAAGAAGTTACACAACCATGCTGGCTGGCCACACTACAAATCTGTGTATCTAATTTCACAAGGGCTCTCACTGTAGCAAGATAATCCTTCCTAATTGATTCCCTGTCTTACTGCTAATAAAACTGTTCTGAACATTCTCTTCTTTCTTTGTACTTTCTGTACCTCCCCCTATCTCCACCCTCTCAGCTAAGGACCTAAACTTTTACTTCACTCAAAAATTTAAGATCATTCTCTATAAGCACATCTTTCTCCCCTCGATCGTCCTTCAATCATGCTTCTCTCTCTAATCTTCAGGCTATCTCCATCTGCTGGTTCCTTCCCTTCTGCCTTAAAACATGCCAAAGTCTCACCTATTCTTTAAGAAACTTTCACTAGGTATTATCATCTCCTCAAACTATCATCCTCTATCTGCTCCCCCCACCCCCACCCCTGCCTCAATCAAACTCTTACCAAAAGCTGTCTGTAGTTGTGTCTATTTACTTGCTCCTCACTCTCTCCTTGAACCTTAGTAATCTGGCATCTGACCTTATCAGTCAACAGAAATTTCTCTCTCAAAAGTTACCTACAGAGTAGCTAGGTGGTGCAGTGAATAGAGCACCGGCCCTGGAGTCAGCAGGACCTGAGTTCAAATCTGGCCTCAGACACTTAACACTAGCTGTGTAAGCCCGGGCAAGTCACTTAACCCCAACTGCCTCACACACACACACAAAAAAAAGTTACCTATCAATGATCTCTTAATTACCAGGTCTGTTGTTCTTTTCACTGGCTTCATCTTTCTTGACCTCTGTTGAATTTTACAAGGCTAACCACTTTTCTCCTTGATACTGTATCTTCCCAGGGTTTTTATGGTATTACTCTCTCGTCTTTCTGAGTGGTCCTTTCTTAGTCTTTGCTGGCTCATCCTCCATATCCTGCCCCATAACTGTGAGTGTTTCCCAGAGCTCTGCCTTGGCCTCTCCTCTCCTCTCCTCTTCTCTCCTCTCTTCTCCTCTCTGTTTCTGTGTGTGTGTTTCTCTGTTTCTTTCTGTGTGTCTCTGTCTTTCTGTCTGTTTTTATGTCTGCCTCTGTCTCTCTCTCTGGTCTGTTTCTCTCTCTCTCTCTCTCTCTCTCTCTCTCTCTCTCTCTCTCTCTCTCTCTCTCTCTCTCTCTCTCTCTCATCTCTTGGTAACCATTAACTCCCATAAATTTAATTAGATGATTCCCAGATCAAGCCCCAGTCCTTCTCCTTAGTTTCTGCCCCACATCACCAACTGCCTGTTGGCCGTTCCAAACCAGATGTTGTGGAGGTATCTTAAATTCCACTTGTCCAGAACAGAATTCATTAGCTTCCCTCACCCCACACACCCACCTCTCTTCCAAAGTTTCCTATTTCTGCTAAAGATGCCAACATACTTCCAGTCTCCTAGGTTCATCACTTTTATTCTCGACTTCTCAGTCTCCCTTTTGCCATATATCTAATTGTGTGCCAGATCTCACCACTTTGTGCCTCCACAACAGCTTTGCTCTCAGCCCCATCTAACCTTTTCTTTATCCCAACCAAATCACAGCCTTACTTTGAGCCTTCATCACCTCTCACCCAGATTAGTGTAAAGACTGCCTAGTTTGATCTTCCTGCCTCAAACCTCTTCCCACCCAATATGTTCTCCACATTCACCTTCAGTGAAGGTCTCACCATGTCATTCTCTCCTCCTCACTAAGCCCTAAGGGACTCTCTATCATCTCTAAGATGAAGTATAGAGTCTTCTGTTTGACTGTCAAAGCCTTTCCTCCCCGGCTACCTTTCCAGCCTTGTTATATACTGCTCTCCTTCCCGCACTCAGCAGTCCAGCTAAACTGGCCTTCTCTCTGTTCCCGCCATGCTACATCTCTGCTGTGTTTTTGCACTGGGTGGCCCCAGATGACGACAATGTACTCTCTGCTCACTTCCACCTCAGAAAATCCCATACTTTCTCCAAGAGGAACCTTACTCCCCACTTTCAATACAAAGAAAGACTTTCCTGACCCCTCCTCTTGCCTTTCTCCCTAATTACTCTCTTTAACCCACGTATACTTATATAGTCCCTTTGTCATTTTTATATTCATAGCACCTGGCACATAGTAGGTGCCTAAAAATACTTGTTAATAGAGCATAGAAAATATCTTCTGCCAATTTAGAACAACAACTTAGTCACAGAGAGTTATGTGGGGCACCAAGAGGTTGGACCCAGAGTCACACAACCTGTATATGTCAGTCAGGGCATGAGTCCAGGCCTTCCTAATCCTTGACGCTAAAGTCAGCCCTCTCCTATGTCTCACTGCCTCTCAGTCTTAATGGTACTATTACAAAAACAGCACTGGATAATGACAGGATCCTTAATATAATTTCAGCTACATTATAGGTTAAAGGGGCATTTGTGGACAAGTCTAAGCACCAGACAAGCCTTGTTTCTATAGGAAAATGTGACCGGAGACAAACTACAAGAAGGGAGCAAGACAGCTCTCTGAATGTCTCCCCTATTCTGTTAAAAAAAAAAAGGCACTGGACTTTAATTTAGGGGATTTGGGTTCAAATCCTGCCTTTGATGCTAGCCATGTGACCCTTTCACTCTAATGGGGCTCATTTCCTCCTCTGGAAAATGAAAGGGGAGGTCTAAATGTTCTCTGAGATCCTTTACAGCTGTCCATGAATGCATGGGTATGAGGTACAGGCTAAGAAAAAGCACATAATTATTTGCATATTGTCTCTCCCATTAAATTATGAGCTCCCTGAGGGTGGGGACCATTTTTACCTTTCTTTGTATCCTCAGCTCTTAGTATGCAGTAGGTGCTTATTCGATACTTGCTAACTTGTCATTGAAAATATACTTCTTCCTCTCTGTGGCCTCAGGAGCTGGCTCAGGCCAGACATTCATACAGATACACACACACACACACACACACACACACACACACACACACACACAGTATCTTCACCACTCTGACAGTACTTATAACAAATTGGTAACTGAACTGCAAGAAGGACATATTTGATATGCAAAAGTCAGTGAAAATGACCAAAACATTTTTCTCTAATCTAATCATTCAGACATTGCCTCAAGTATTTATTTTCCTTTCTTCCTTTTGTTTAATTAGCTTCTTCCTCTTGTCTAATTTCTTCGCTGATATAATTCCTTCTTTCCTGTGTTCACTATTTTAAATGTAACAATGAGGAATACACTGAACCATGGCATCCACTTAAGTAAATAAGGCAGTGGTCTGAAAAAAAATTGACTTGCAGATATCCTGATAATGAGAGTAATTGGGGAAACAATCCAGAACTCATTGGATCATGAATTTAGAGCTTATGGGATGTTAGAGACCACTGAGTCGAACGTCTTCATTTTACAGATGAGGAAACTGAGGCACAGAAAGATTGAGCGTTTATTCTATTTTTTTAATGTAATAAGCATTTTTATTTATAGTTTAGGGTTCTAGTTTTTATCCTTACCTCCTTCCCCTTCTTTCCTGAGGCAGCAAGCAATCAGATATAGGTTATACATGTGTGATTATGTAAAACATTACCATATTTGTCATTTTGTGCAAGAAAAATTGATTAAAAGAAACAATGAAAGAAAGTGAAAAATAGCATGCTTCAGTACTTTCCATCAATATCAGTTCTTTCTTTGGAGGTGGATAGTATGTTTCATCAATAGTCCTTTGGGATTGTCTTGAATCATTGTATTGTTGTGAAAAGTCAAGTCATTCACAGTTTTTCATCAAACAATATTGCTGTCTCTATGTACAATGTTCTCTTGGTTCTGTTCACTTCACTATACATCAGTTCATACAGGTTTTTCCAGACCTTTCTGAAGTCATCCTGTTTGTCATTTCTCATAGCACAATAATATTCCACCACCATCATATACCACAGTTTATTTAGCCATTCCGCCAATTGACGGGCATTCCTTTGATTTCCAATTCTTAGCCGCCACAAAAATTGAGTGGTTATTCTAGATCACACAACTAGTAAATGTCTGAGGTAGAATTTGAATCCAGGTCTTACCAGCTCCAAGTGCAGTGTCCTGCTGAATCTCATTACTAAATGCATTTTATGGAAAAACCAATATTAATTGCCTGAGCTAGACCCTTTGGGGCATTCAAAGAACTTTAAGATAGAGTCCCTCTCCTCAAGGAATTTACAACCTAGGTGAGGAAATAAGATCATCGGATCATAGATTTGAGATGGAAGGAGGCTTTAAGCCATCTTGTTGAGCTTTTTCATTTTTACAGATGAGGAAACTGAGACCTAAGGAAGGAGATTAAGCTACTTGGCCAAGGTCACACAGATAGCAATTGGCAGAGTGAGGATTTGAACCCAGATCCTTTTACTTCAAATCCAGCATTCCTTCCACCTCAGCATACTGCTTCCAAAGGTATAAACACATTCAGAGTTAACTCCAAAAAAATTATTCATATCATAAGCAAGTGTGATAGTTTCTGAATTTTTAAATTCTAAGAGGAAGAAATCCAAAGCAAGTGAGAAGCTATTTTTGTGCTATCTTTTTAGTCCCAACATACCACCTGAGTGGCAATTTATCCCTGAAGGCCCAGTTAATTTAAAACCAAAAAAGTATATAACTGTGCTGTAGTTCTAACTGCAAGACAACTTTTCAACTAGCAAAATGTTCTTTATAATCAAAAGACTTGAGGATTTTTTCCCCTCAGGACTGAGTAATTAACCACAATCTCAGTAATGTATGGTTATAATGCTGAATCCCTGGAAAATCAGCTTTGACTTTCACTTAAATTGCTTTAGAAGCAATTTAGTCCAATCCTTCATTTTATAGGTAAAGAAACTGAGGCCCAAAGGCTAACAATTCTGGTACCTGAAGTAAAGACCATGAGAAATACCCTCAAACTGAATTTTGAATACAAATTCATTTGAGAATTTAGAAATACATTGAACCTCAAAACATGAGATCCCATAGGAGCAATTCTCCCCCCACCACACACACACACACACACACACACACACACACACACACACACACACACTGCCCCATGATGGGGAGACAAAGACTCCAGGGCATTGGTTTCCATAAGATAACAGTGAAGGGTTGTGGGGGGAAAAAAGAGGACCAGGATGACTCCTACCCATGTGATATAATTTCTTCTTTTAACAATTTTTTTTCTAAACTTAGTTGTTTATATCCACAGAAGCAGCACAAATACTATCAGCAAACTCTACATTTTGGCTCCCTGGGGTAAAATCCACATCACAGTTCCTTAGTTACAGTTCTGCCTAGAAACTTGCCCAAGGTCACACATTTTATTAAGATTTGAATTCAGGTAATCTGGCTTCCAAAATGATGATTGTTCCATTGTGCTACCTCTTCTCTCTCTCTCTCTCTCTCTCTCTCTCTCTCTCTCTCTCTCTCTCTCTCTCTCTCTCTCTCTCACACACACACACACACACACACACACACACACACAATGTTGGGGGTGGTTTTTGAAAATGACTTGTCATTGGTGTGGTAGCCCACACTTATAGTGTGGAATGGTGAGGAAAATCCCTCTACCAAATGCAGATCAACAGCTGCTCCACAACTTACAGTCTTAGAGAATTGCCTGGGACATTGAGAGATGAAGTGCCTTATTCACAGATACACAGCTGACATTTGTCAGACCCAGGCTTGATCCCAGGTCTTCCTGACTCCAAGGCCAACTCTCTATTCACTACCCCTTGCTGCCTCTCCCAAGCTCAGTAGCCAGCAATATTGCTGACCTGATTTTCAATGGTTCATTTACGCCTTCATGCCTTCCAGTTCTGTGCCAAGCCCTGTGCTGAGGGACTGGGTGATGCAAATGATGATGGATATTGTCATTGTTTTTCTTTTTTGCTGTTTGTCCTTTGTTCTCAAAGAGGACCGTGACATCAGGGTGATGTCTTGCAATGAACTGGATTTAAGTGATGGAAGTCTGTACACGTTACCATCCTCACTCTCTCCTCCAGAGCCATCTGAGTCCAGTGACAAGATATACATCAGGATGACAGGAGATGGCCCCGGATGTTTAAGGCAATTGGGAGTTAAGTGACTTGCCCACGGTCACACAACTAGTAAGCATCTAAGGTGATATCAAATTGGCTAATATGACAAAAAGGGGAAATGATAAATGTTGGAGAAGATGTGGGAAAATTGGAACACTAATGCACCGCTGGTGTATCTGTGAACTGATCCAACCATTCTGGAGAGCAATTTGGAACCATGTCCAAAAGGCTATAATACTGTGCATACCCTTTGACCCAGCAATACCACTACTAGATCTATATCCCAAAGAGATCATAAAAAGGGAAAGGGAGGGACAGCTAAGTGATGCAATGGATAAAGCACCAACCCTGGATTCAGGAGGACCTGAGTTCAAATATGAACTCAGACACTTAACACTTACTAGCTGTGTGACCCTAGGCAAGTCACTTAACCCCAATTGCCTCACCAAAAAAAAAAAAAAAAAGGGAAAGGGACCCACATGTACAAAAATATTTATAGGTGCTCTTTCTGTGGTAGCAAAGAATTGGAAATTGAGGGGATGCCCATCAATTGGGGAATGGTTAAACAAGTTGTGGTATATGAATGTAATGGAATGCTATTGTGCTGTAAGAAATGGTAAGCAGATGGATTTCAGAAAAACTTGGAAAGACTTACATGAATTGATGCTAAGTGAAATGAGCAGAACCAAGAGAACGTTGTACCCAGTATCAACAACATTGTGTGATGATCAACTGTGATAGATTTAACTCTTCTCAGCAATGCAATGATCCAAGACAATGTCAAAAGACTTATGGTGGATAATGCTCTCCACATCCAGAAAAAGAACTATGGAGTCTGAATGCAAACTGAAGCATACTATTTTTGCTTTTGTTGTTGCTTTTTTGTTATTGTTCATGTTTATTCTTTCTTGTGTTTGTTTTTCCTTTTGTTCTGATTCTTCTCTTACAACATGACTAAGGTGGAAATAAGTTTAACATGATAGTAATGTATAATCTATATCAAATTTCTTGCTGTCCTTGAAAGGGGGGAAAGGAGGAAGGAGGAGGAGAAATCTGGAATTCAAAAAATATATTTACATGTAATTGGAAAAATAATTAAAATAAGTATATTTAAGTATCTGAGGTAAGATTTTAACTCAGGACCTCCCAACTTCAGGACCAGAGTCCTATCCACTGCACCACCTAGTTGCCTCACTTTATCAGATACAGATATGATCTGGCATGACATGCATATTTAAGGCTCCAAGCATATTTTATCCATGCCTGACCCTGACTTTGCCTTTAATGCTTCCTTCCTTCATTAATTCAAAAGCAAGTATTTTGAGACCCAGCTGCTGTACATCTACAGCCAGAATGATAGGACACAAGACTCCAGCTTAGTTTTAGTTCAATATAAAGAAAAGCTTCCTAACAAAGAGCCCAAGCACTTAATAATGTAATAAGCTGCCTCATGACAACATACTTTCCATCACTGAAGGTATCCAGGCAGAGTATTGAACAAGGAACCATGGATGGAAGATGGTAAAATGCTGACTTGGATTCAGTCTCAGGAAAAACTCTACCAATTTGAGCTGTCCATGAGAGTAACAGGCCACCTCAGGAGCAGACGCGAGCCCAGGGAGGTTTGCTGGGTTTTGGAGGCACTTCCTGTGACTGTTGTTTACTTGCTCAGACAATAATGGGAAAAAAGGTGGTAAAGTCTGCCCCTGGGATATGCTGGCACATCTCGTGTACCCTCCTGGACACCCCTGTGCTCATAAGGTACTGAGTTCATTTTTGCTGGAACTATTCAAGTCAAGTCAAGTCAATAGCATTTGTTAATCCCCTACAATGAGCCAGGCACTGGGGATACAAAGAAAGGAAAAAGAAAAGCAAAACAAAACGAAACAAAACAAAAAACGGATCCCTGCTTTCAAGGAGCTCACAGTCTCATGGCAGAGACAACATACAAACTACTATGTACAAGATATGTACAGGATAATTTGAAGATAATCACAGAAGTCATTGGCCTCAATGTTTCTAGTCAAATATGATACTGAATTCTTTGCCATAAATGGAAGATTGGGAGGATGGAAAGAGGATACCAATAGAGAGAACACAAGAAAGAGAATGTTTGGGGAATGAGTCAAGGAGTTCCTAAGGGATTAATGATGAGATGATTCTGCAACAAGAGGGCCAAATCATAACATGAAAGCAGAGATGTATGTTCAATAAACAAACCATTAGTTTGCAGATGCAAGGTCAGTGTAGCCAAAAGTTATGCATGTGTTACTTTTCAGCTGGCTGCCAAATTGTAAGCTTAACAATGCATCCATATATGGTATATGGTATGTCATATGTATATCATATGTATATGATCTATATGCATACATTTATGAATTGCTATCCTATCATTGCCAGAAGCAGAGAAAAAAAGACCTGTGCTGTTACCTGCTTTCACTACTTTGAGAGCAGCATTGGGCACAGAGAGTAGAAAGATTAGTGTTTCTTGGGCTGTTTTTTCTGAATGTTCTAGAGATAAGTGAAAAGATCCTCCTCCAGAAACTGTCAAACCTATCACAGACCAAAAGCTCCCCTAGACTTAAGTCACTGACGATTTTGAAAGTTCTCTGCTGCTTTCTCTGCCTCAGGTCTCTCCCCACTTCAATGTGTCCTCCGCCACTCAACCCGAGTGATTTTCTTAACTCACAGAAATTAGCCATGTAGTCATTAAATTCCAGTGGTTCCCTATTACCTCCAGGATCAAATAGAAAATGCTCTCTTTGGATTTTAAAACCCTCCACAAACCGGTTCTGCTTTTCCAGTCTTCTTATATTTTATTCTCTTTCATGCATTCTACAATTCAACTACACTGCACTTCTTGCTGTGTACCCCCCCCTACACACACACACCACTCCTATTGTCCAACTCTGTGTCTTTCCCTGGCTGTTACCCATGCCTAGAAGACCTCCTCACCTCTGATTCCTGGCTTCTTCAAGATTTAGCTCAGATGCCATTTTCTGCAGGAAATGTCTTTCCCCGTCTCTACCTCCCCACTCCCATGGTGCCTTCCTTCTGTGATGACCTCCCATCTACTCTGTATAGATTTTGCACGTTCATACTTATTTACATATTGTCTCCCCCCACCAGAATGGGACCTCCTTGAGGGCCGGGACCATGATTTTGTCTTTCTTTGTATCCCCAGAACTTAGCTCAAAGCCTTGAACATAGTAAATACTTAATAAATCTTGTTGATTGATTTAAGTCCGTGACCTCTGAAATCTTAAGTTTCATATCATATATTTATATTTCATAGAAGATAATTTTATACAATAGTTTCCTATATAATATAATTCCATGATAAATAAACATGACTTATTTTCCCCAAAGTGAAAATGTATATGCAAATTGGTGTATAGACAACAAAACTTCAGAGACGGTGAGTTGGAATTCCCATTTTAAAGCCACTGCTATATTTTCTATCAAGGATCTAAGTAGGGCCCAAACCTCCAGAGAATATCTAATTCATTCTCATGCCCTGACTAAGGCCAAAGCAACAACTGGCACCAGCAGTTGCCTTCCTATCCTGTTACAGAAATCTTTAGGAATGTCTGTGCAGGTTAAAGGGAAGCAGAGTGGAGGGAGCTCTCTATGGTAACAATAATAACTGCCTGGCCTATGCTAAATATAGTAGGGAGATTAATACCTTAGTTTCCTACATTTTTGTGAGCATAATAATGGAAACACAGCATGGTAGAGTAGATGGAGGGCCCAGAAAAACCTGGGTTCAATTCCTCCCTTTGAAAAATGCTGGCGGGGCATTTAGTTGGCACAGTGGATAGAGCAACGGCCCTGGAGTCAGGAGTACCTGAGTTCAAATCTGGCCTCAGACACTTAACACTTACTAGCTGTGTGGCCCTGGACAAGTCACTTAACCCCAATTGCCTCACCAAAAAAACAGAAAGAAAGAAAGAAAGAAAGAAAGAAAGAAAGAAAGAAAGAAAGAAAGAAAGAAAGAAAGAAAGAAAGAAAGAAAGAAAGAAAGAAAGAAACATGCTGGCTCTGTGACCCTGCTTAGACAACTCTCTAAGACATGAGTCTCAGCACCAATGCTTGTTGGGTTTGGGGGGCAGGGGGACTATCAGGGTTAAGTGATTTGATCAGGGTCACACAGCTACTAACTTACTAGTAACTTAGCTGCCCCTCTCAGAACTACTCTTAAAAACCCCAAAGAGTTTTTGTTTGCATAGATTGTATTTATTTTTTAAATATTTACTGTAACAAAAACTGGTGTGGCAATGGATAGAGTGCCAGGTCCAGAGTCAGGAAAATCTGAGTTCAAATATGGCTTTGGACACTGACTAGCTGTATGAACCCAGCAAGTCACTTAACTCTGCCTCAGTTTCTTCTTCTGTAAAATGAGCCAGAGAAGGAAATGTCAAACTACTCTAGTATCTTTGCCAGGAAAACCCTAAATGGAGTCATGAAGAATCAGACATGACTGAAATGACTAAACAACAAGAAGAATAACAAATTAAAACTGAAATATTATATAATATTAACTAATTCATTTAAAATAACAAATTTAGGCAGAGCCAAGGTGGCAGAGGAAAGTCAGTGACTTCCCTGACCTCTCCCCAAAACCCCTCCAAATACCTTCAAATAATGCCATAGGACAATTGTTGGAGCAGCAGAACCCAAAAGGACAGGCTGAAATAATTCTCCAGCCAAAGACAGCTTAGAGGGTCGGCAGGAAAGGTCTTTTGTACCAGGGTCAGAGTGGAGTACACTGCACAGACCCAGCTCCAGCCCCAGAGAACCAGGCCTTGGGAACCTTTGACTCAACTGTGGCAGCAGCTTCCTCTGGAACTCAGCCCACAGATGGAGAGAGGAGCCCAACACACAGTGCTGACCCAGCCTGGAACAGAGCACTTCCAGGGCCTCAAAGTCTTTGGTACCAGCTACTTCTTCTGAGGCTCAGCTCTCAGACCAGTGAGGGTGTTTGGCTTGGGGTGAAGTGACTGAAACCTCTGCTGGAGGTGAGGCAAAGCACCCAGGTTTTGATCCAGTGGGCAGACTCTAGTGGTGGAAGCCCAGTGTGGGAGGGGCACAGGCATGCCAAGCTTCTGACCACAGAGAATCAGATTTCAATCAGATATCTGCTTCCAGGCTGAGATGAGTAGGCAAAGAAAGTAGTGGACTATAGAAAGCATTTTGGGTGGCAAAGTAGACCAGAATACACCCTCAGAAGAAGATAATAACAAAGTCAAAGCTCCAACATCCAAAACTTCCAAGAAAAATATGAATTGGTCTCAGACCATGGAAGTGCTCAAAAGGGACTTTGAAGAGAAAGTAGGAGAGATAGAGGGAAGATTTAGAGAGATGGAGGAAAGAATAGAAAGAGAAATGAGAGCAATTCAGGAGAGTCATGAGAAAAAAGTCAACAGCTTGAAAAGCCAAATGGGAAAGCAGATACAAAAGCTCTCTGAAGAAAATAATTGCCTAAGAATTAGGATTGAACAAATGTAAACTAGTGACTTTATGAGAAACAAAGACACAATAAAGCAAATCCAAATGAATGAAAAACTAGAGGGCAATGTGAAATATCTCCTTGGAAAAACAGCTGACCTGGAAAATAAATCCAGGAGAGATAATTTGAAAATCATTGGACTACCTGAAAATCATCACCCAAATAAGAGTTTAGACATCATCTTCCAAGAAATTGTCAGGGAAAATTGCCCTGATATTCTAGAAGCAGAAGGCAAAATAGAAATTGAAAGAATCCACCAATAACCTTTTGAAAGAGACCTCAAAAGGAAAACTTCCAGGAATATTATTAGACAAATTCAAAAGATCCCAGATCAAGGAGAAAATATTGAAAGCATCTAGAAAAAAAGGAATTCAAATACTGTGGAGCTACAGTAAGGATAACACAAGATTTAGCAGCATCTGCATTAAAGGACTGGAAGGCATGGAATATGATATTCCAGAGGGCAAAGGAACTGGGACTATAGCCAAGAATCACCTACCCAGAAAAACTGCATATAATCTTTCAGGGGAACAAATGGGACTTCAGTAAAAAAGAGGACTTTCAGGCATTTGTGATGAAAAGATCTGAACTGAATAGAAAATTTGACTTTCAAATACAAGACCCTAGAGAAGCATAAAAAGGTAAACAGGAAAAGGAAATCATGAGGAATATTAAAAGATTAAACTGTTTACATTCCTACATGGAGAGATAATATTTCTAACCCATAAGAACTCTCTCAGTATTAGGGAAGCTGAAAGGAATATCCTTAGAGGGCACAGGTGTGAATTGAATATGAAGGAATGATATCTGTAAAGCATTTATTTTTTGTTTATCCTTGTTTTTTGTGGGGCAGGCAGGGTGGGGTGGCTTATGTCTGGGGCCAGATTTGGCCTCAGGGCCTCCTGGGTTCAGGGCTGGTTTGGACTGAAGTTTGAGAAGAAAATCTAGTCTCACACAGACATGTTGTTGTTATTTTTTTTTTTTTTTTAGGCAATGGGGGTTAAGTGACTTGCCCAGGGTCACACAGCTAGTAAGTCTCAAGTGTTTGAGGTCGGATTTGAACTCAGGTCCTCCTGAATCCAGGGCCGGTGCTTTAACCACTGTGCCATCTAGCTGCCCCCTCACACAGACATGTAACTTGAAAAGGGAAGTATATTTTAACAAGCAAATAATATCTCAGTATCATGATGAAAATAGCTTTAACCTCGAGGATCCCATCAAAGGGTCTTAAGGACCCAAGGGTTTCACATTTTGAGAACCGCTGTTCTCAGACTAGAATCTAAAGAGCAGGGGCAGCAGCTCTACAGTTTCCTCCCTGAGAGCTCCCTATGCCAATGAAATCTCAAGCATGGTCCAAAAATAATAATAACAATAACCCTTCTTTGTTATAGTGTCTTATAGTTTTAAAGAGGACTTTCATACCAACTATCTCATGTAATCCCAAGCTTCCTCTGAAACTTTTCAAGCATAGCAAATACTGATAGAATGAACAAAATGGTTGTGAGGTTACTGCTGAGAACCTGCTATGTATAAAACACTGTGATTCTACTAGCCCTGCTTCAGACCAGTATCCCTCTTTCACTACCAAATTCCTCAAACCTATGGTCTCTATCCTTCCATCTCTTATCTCCCCAGTGCCTTCTTAACCTCTTGCAACCTGCCTTATACTCGAATCATGCTACCCCAAAGAAATCAAAGAAAAAGGTAAGGAATTCACATGAACCACAGTATTTATAGCTGCTCTTTTGTGATGGCAAAGAACTGGAAACAAAGGGGTGCTCATCAGCTGGGGAATGGTCCAACAATTTATGGTATGTAATAGAATGGTATACTATTGTGATGTAGGAAATGACAAAATAGATGATCTTAGAAATACCTAAGAAGACTTGTATAAACTGATGCAGAGTGAACAAAATCAGAACAACTTATGCAATAAATTCATTATAAAGACAAAAAATTTAATTTTTTCTGATGCTTTATTTTTTAAATAGTATTTTATTTTTCCTATTACTTGTAAAGACAATTTTAACATTCATTTCATCTTATTTTTGTTTGTTTTTAATTTTAATTTTCTCAATTATGTGTAAAGATATTTTTGAGCTCCAAATTTTTCTCCCATCTTCCCTTCCCTCCTTCTTCCTGAGGCCAGCAAGCAATTTGATATAGGTTATGCATTACTAACATTAACATTCGTTTAAAATTTTTTTGATGGGTGCAGCAAGGTGGCACAGTGGATAAAGAACCAGCTCTGGATTCAGGAGGACCTGAGTTCAAATTTGACCTCAGACACTAGCTGTGTGACCCTGAGCAAGTCACTTAACCCTCATTGCCCTGCAAAAAAATTCGTTCCAGATTTTCCTCCCTCCCTAAAATGGTAAGCAATTTGATATAGGTTACACATGTGCTATCATGTAAAATATATTACCTTATTAGTTATGTTGTAAAAGAAGAAACAGACCAAAATGAAAAATAAAACATGAAAAAGTAAAGTGAAAATAGTATGCTTCAATCTACATTTATGCTTCAACAGTTCTTTCTCTGAATGTGGAGAGTATTTCCATCATGAGTCTTTTGGAATTGTCTTGGATCACTGCATTATTGAGAAGAGCTAAGTCATTCATAGCTGATCATCCCACAATGTTGCTGTTACTATATACAATGTTCTCCTGGTTCTCCTCACTTCACTTTGCATCAGTTCATGCAAAGGACAAAAACTTTAAAATACTATGATAAATGCAGTGACCAACAACATTTCCAGAGGACTTATGATGAAGCATATTTCCCTACTTCCTGAAAAAAAAAAGATGGCCTCAAGATGCAAAATGAGGCATACATTTTGGGCATGGCCAGTATGTGAATGTGTTTTGCCTGACTATACATACTTACTATAAGGGTTTTCTTTCTCTTTTTTATTTCAATAAAGGAGAAAAAGAATTTTTATTAATTAAAAACAAAACAACATAAAAATACCCATATCATGCTACTGAAGCTATTGTCATTCTGTATAGCTATCAGTAACCTCTTGGCCAAATCCTAACAACCTTTTCCAATGAAACTCACAACTTAGATCTGTCACAAGCATGCCACACTGCAGGGCAGCTAGATGGCGCAATGGAAAAAGCACCTGCCTTGGATTCAGGAGGACCTGAGTTCAAATCCAGCCTCAGACACTTGACATTTAACTAGCTGTGTGACCTTGGGCAAGTCACTTAACCCTCATTGCCCCATCAAAAAAAAACACAAAAAAACAAAAAAACACAAGCATGCCACACTACTGTTTCATTGCAAAGACTCTCAAGTATTCTGGATGTGCTGTAAATGTGAAACTCGCCTATGCCCTATAACCACAAGCAAACCCACAGGGCAACTGCCCCTCCCAACTAGAAGCAGCCTAGCAGTGGGAGTTATAACAGGCTTCTTTGTCTTTCTGGGTCCTGTCTCAGAGTTAGATGGCTCAAGTGATGGATTCTACTGAACAGCCCTAATACTTCAGTGTCCAAGAATCAGTCCCCTCATTTTACTCTGCTGTGAGAATTTGATTCCTTCTCGGTGAGACAAGAATACATATCTTGTCCTTTGTGTTCCTGGGAGAATGTGGATCACTGATGGGAGTCAGCTGGTTGGTATGTGTCTGTGCTAGGTAGAAGTAGAAGGGATCTAGGAGTGAGTTCACACCAGCAAAAATTGACCTCGGACTAGTCTGAATAGACTAGTGCCTGAGAATGGCATTCTAAAACTATAATAGCATCTTATAGTAGAGAAATGTCCAAGAGAAAAAACAGTAATATCACAGTCCTTTGAAAATTCAAGTCCTGAAAAGAAGGAAAAATATAAGATGCAACTGAGGAGGGTATTAAGATCGTAGAGAACAATGTATGTTAGAAGACAGAAGAAAAGGATTCAATGGAATGGAATGGGAAGAACTAATGATAGGGAGAGAGAGAGAGAGAGAGAGAGAGAGAGAGAGAGAGAGAGAGAGAGAGAGAGAGAGAGAGAGAGAGAGAGAAAGAGGGAACACAATCCTCAGGTGATGTAATAGAATCTAAAGTTTAGATGTAAGTTAGATTTATAGAGGAATGGGATATCTCTTCTTCAACTATGAGGGGATAAAGTATAGACACAGAGAAAAAAGGTAAAACTCACAATAACTATTCTCAATCACAGAAATGCTGAATTGGAAGGGATCCCTGACATCATGCAGTACAGACAAATGCCTAAGCAAGAAATCCCCAAGTTGGTTACCTGGCCTTTTCTTAAACACCTCCAGTGACAGGAAACTCACTTGCTTATGAGGCATTCCATTTTTGAATAGCTCTAATTATTAGAAAGTTCTGTCAAACTTTCACTTCTTAGTCCTAAATCTCTCCCTTTGATCCATATAGAAGCCTAATTCTTCCATACAAATACTTGAAGACATAAATAATAATGTATCTCCTGGATTTTTTTTTCTTCTCCAGACAAAACATTCCTAGTTGCCTCTACTAATCCTCATATATGGCATGTCTTCAAGTTCCTTCAGTTTTTTGATGAAATGCAGTAAAACCAAAAAAAGATCTTTGGTGTGATTGAAGGCTTTAGGGTGGAAACAGAGGTCCTAGGAACTTGGGGTGGGGGATGAATGTCATGAGTGAGCCACAAAGTCCAAAAGAGATGAGTAGTAAAGCTGATTTATGGTATACAAGGCCAAACCAGAGTTAGAGAACACAAAATTATATGTGTTCAATAAACAAACCATTAATTTTCTAAAAGCAAGGTTAATAGCCGTGTGAGCTATGAATATGCTACTTTGAAACTGACCATGAGCTAGCTATAAAATTTTAGCTGTAACACATCTCTGTATGATGTGTGTATATAGGCTATGTACATTAATTAAATGTTATTTGTTCTATGGGGTCAAAAGAAGTAGGAATAAACAGCCTAAAGCCAATGATCTTACCAATTCTTCCTTCATCTAGCTCAGCCTTGGTGCATGGGGTAAAAGTCTGTGTCCTGGGACCTTTGAGCTATTAGCCTCAGCTCTTTTCCCTGAAGCCACATGGAAAAAGTCTAATTCCTCTTGCATACTCTGACTTTTCAAAGGCATCAGAAGACACACTGGGACTGCTGAAGCTACTCTTCTAAAGGTTCTAGAGAACATATAGAAATTTTACCTCCAAAGACTATCAAATTCAAGACTTTTCATGAAACAAAAACTCAGTAGTAGGGTATACATGGCTTCTGGGATGATGGTGGTGGTGGTGGTGGTGATCTGATGATGATGATGATGTGACACTGTAATGTTTACCAAGGAATATATATTATATTGACAAAATAAAATTTAGACCCCCTGTTTTCCAGAGCTAAGGCCAAGAAAGCAAGCTGTGCCCTGAGCTTGGTAGAACAACAATCCTTTCCAATCACCCTCTGCACGATCTCACACAATTCACCAGGTGTTCTCTGATCAAAGACAAACACTGGACAAAGTCTGAATGTCCAGCAATGGCTCAAACTTGTCACATGCTTGCTGCTCCCTCATTGTCAGGACTATAGTTCAATGGGCAGCCACTAGTTTAGGTATTAAGATCTCCCCACATTCTCTTGGCCTCCCCACCAGGAGCAGGGCCCCAGCAATATGTCTATAGCTCCTCCTTGCTTGCAAGCCTTTTTCCTTACTCTAAAAATAAAACTATTTAATTCCTGACTCTCCTGTCTCTGGCCTGCTCTGTTCAGCTACAGTCATTCACAGGTTAAAGGCCACTTCTGATCTAGTTGAAAATATATATGAATGTATAATATATTGCAAATGTCATATAATATTATGTATATGTATTTTACATAATATATATGTAACTCTCATTTGCTCCTAGGAGATACTATAGTATGAGGTACTATAAGTATCATTAACCCATTTTACAGATGAAGAAACTGAGGATCAGAAAGGCTGTTACTCATACACATGGTCACTAGTAAGATTAAGAGATGGAACTAGATGCCAGGGCTTTCCTGTTTCCAACTCCAGCATACTTTATATTATACCACCCTTCCTCTCAGTGACAAAATTATGCTGATTTAGATGAAAATGACTAATATTTCAGAGACAGTGAACTTTGATCCTGATTCTATCACTTGATCCCATCACAACATTTTAATGCAGAAGTAAACTCCAAAAGGGACATAATGTATTCCTCTGCCTCAAGAGAATACAGGACAGTAGCAGATGGCTTTCTGTCTTATGGAAGGGATCACCAAGGGTGGGAGTGTCTCTTCATAATCCATTCAGCTGCCTGATAAATGCTTTTCTGCAGTGAATATAGTAGGAAGAGACTCTTGTTCATCAGTGCAATTGCAGCAACAATAAAATGACCCTTTATCTGAACCATAGCTCAGAAATCCAGTACTTGGGGCAAATTCAGCTGAGCAGTGGGCCAGTGTTAAGAGACTGTGGCTCTCTGTGGTTGAGAAAGACTGGAAACTAAGATCATAGAAGTTAAAGAGGGTGAGAAACTGGGAGGCCATTTATTGAAGGGGAAAGGTAGAGGGGAAGAAAAATACCAAATCAAATACTAAACTGATTGTAGAAAAGGACAGGGGACCTGGTCAACCACAAGGATATCATCCACGATCTAGACAGACTATAGAAAACTAAAGAAAGGGAAGGAGGTGGTTTCTAAGTGATGGTGGCAGAGGAAAGGGCTGAAAGTGGTGATGAGAACCAAGTAATCTACTGCCTCCTCCTGGCCCCTATGTCATCACAAGTGATAGAAGGAGTAAGCCATCAGCTTTGGCATCTTCAGGAGAAAGCTACATTTCAGGGAGCACCAGAAGATGAAAGGAATGGGTGAGGGAAAGGAGTCGGCCTGGGTCTCAGTGAAAAGGAGGGGACACAGGCGGATAGACACTACCAGAAAAACTAGAAGCACACATTTTTTAAGCTCTTCCTGTGCACAAAACACTGTGCTAACCCCTGAGGATACAAAGAAAGGCAAAAACATAGTCCCTGACCTCAAAGACTTCATGAGGAGGAGTCAACTTGCAAATAATTGTGTATATCCAACCCAGGTTTCAACTCTGGAGTATCTAAGATTCTTCTTATTTCTGGAGATGACTTAACATGTGTGCTTGTGTAAGAAGTAGTGGGTAGTTAGGTGGCACCACAGGGCACAGAACACTGGGCCTGGAGTAAAGAAGACTCCTCTTCCTCAGTTCAGATCTGGCCTCAGACACTTCCTAGCTGTGTGACCCTGGGCAAGTCACTTAACCCTGTTTACCTCAGGCTCCTCATCTGTAAAATGAACTGGAAAAGGAAATGGTAAACTACTCCAGTATCTTAAGGTACCAAGAAAACGCCAGATGTAGTCAGAAGATGACCAAAGAGATGACTGAACAACTGTAAGAAGTAGTATTGGCCCAAGGACTTTAGAGAGAAAAGCTCTTCAGGGAGATATTCATGAAGAGAAGAAAACAGATTTTGGAAGGCAGACCTGTAGGGGGAAGCCAGCCCCTCAATATGTCACTGATTTTCAGCTTGCCTCCCTAGAGACTTTGGGGGAATTTTCCCTTGGATGAGATCAAAGCCTATTTCTTTGGTTGAGCTGAGCTATCTCACTCCCAATGGAGGAAATCATTCATTCCGTATATTTTCAAATATATTCTAATCTGTATAACTGCTCTGATTTTTGTTTGCTATCTACTTGGGTGAATGCGTTTACTTGTTATTCATTATCTTAACAGGCTTTTTTGTTACTGGCATTTAGTGGGAAGGAGTCAGGCTTGTGCATATAAGCTGAAGATAGCCCTTCCCTTTTAGAGGATAGACAGAAAAGTGAATTGAATCTAAAAAAAAAACCTATTTCCTTAAATGAGCAATAATTAGTGGGGGAGACAGCTACAATTCTAGACTAGCACCCCTTTCTTTCTCAGAGGAGGACAAATTTCTCAGCCTCACAGCCCCTTCCCTTGCTCCAGTTCAACAAGGAAACAAGTCTCTCCTTAAGAGTGGACAAGATTGGGGGCAGCTAGATGGCGCAGTGGATAGAGCACTGGCCCTGGAGTCAGGAGTACCTGAGTTCAAATCCGACCTCAGACACTTAACACTTCCTAGCTGTGTGACCCTGGGCAAGTCACTTAACCCCAATTGTCTCACTTTTTTAAAAAAGAGTGGACAAGATTACCAAGATTCATGTCTCCCCAAGAGCTGCATTTCAACAGCTTTTGGAGACATACAGGGGTAATACATACACCCTACATGCATGGAAAACAAATACAGTGTAAATGGACGATAATCTCAGAAGGAAGACATCAGCAACTGTGGTTTAAGAATATTTTCACTTTGGCAACTGCTGGTTGGATGGATTTGAGTGGGGAGAAATTTGGGGTAGGAAGATTAATTAGAAGGTAGAAATATCCAAGCATTAGGTGATTGATAAGTGTCTATACAAGAGAGGCAGCTGCGTGAGTGAAGAGAAGGGGTCATATATTAGAGGTTGTAGAGATGGAAAGAACAAAATTTGAAAATAGAATACATATGTGGAGTGAGTGCAAGTAAGGAATCAAGATAGAAACTTCAGGTTACGTGCATGGGTTACTAGAAAGATAATGGTAAGTAATAAGAAAGTTGGGAACAGAGGAGTTAAGGGAAGATAATGAATTCAGTTTGGGACATGTTGAGTTTGGTACAGTCAATATGAGAGAGATATCACCAAGATTATTATGGGATCAGGTGAGAAGAGGAGGTGGCCAACCCATGCTACTTTCACCACTAGTCCAACTAATAATCCCAGGTATCCCCCCCAAAGGGTCCCCAACCCAGGAAGAGTCTCAGGGCCAGTCAACTGAGCCTGGGAGAGAGAAAACCACAAGACCCTAGAGGTTTTCAGTCTAGGGGCCAAGGAAGTATATCGTGTAGTAGGGTAACCAGTGCTTTATCAGGAAGACAAAATATATTCTCCCCTCAGGGATTGCCACCTGGGGCAAAGCTCCAGTCACCCCTTGCTAGTTCTGGCTCTGACTTCTGTTGCATTTTATAGTTTACCAAATGCTTGCATACCCATTACCTCATTTGATCTTGGCAATAACTTTGTGTGGTCAAGTATCATTAATTCCATTTTGCAGATGAGAAAATTTAGGCAGTCAATAATATCTCAGGTCACACTAGTAGGTGGAAGAACCAGAACAGAATATGAAAGGTCAAGGTTTATTTCATACAATCAAAGACTTGGAGCTAGAAAGGACCTTGGAGCTTCAGCCTCCACATTTTACAGATGAAGAAACTGAGGCCCAGAGCAGCAATGTGCCTTGCCCAAGGCCACACAGTTACTAATGGAGATGAAATTTAGGTCTTTAGACTCGAAATCCAATGCTTCTCCTACCCACATCAGGGCTGGCACGGCCAAAAAGCCCTGCAGCTGGCTTAGTGACAGATAGGTCTCTCAGCACTTTGCTGGACTTAGACAGGAGACAAACAGTCCATCACCATGGGAGAACCCAAAACCTTTCCAGCTCAGTAGAACACGTCAGAGCTTGTGTCCCACTGCCACAGGCTTCAGGAGCCATGGGGCAGCTCAGGGCCATGGCAAAATGTAAAAGGAAGTTTTGAATGAAGGTACTTTGTAGGTATGTTTATAAGTTATAATTAAATTCAAGACATACATACATGCATATATACATACATATATAAGAAAAACATTTTTTAAAACCTTTATATCCCTGGTCCCCAACATGGCATGGTAGAGAGATCAGTGGACTTGTCAGGAAGACCTAGATTTAAATCCTCTTGCTTAAGGTTACTAGCTCCATGACCATGGGCAAATTGCTTAACTTCTCTGAACCTTGATCTATCTACTGGGTTACAGACAGGTGGTAATCTGCATTGGTGGAAAGACATTCCTTCATCGATGAAATCACAGATCTTTGATGCATCTCCAGCACCCAATATAGTACCTTTCACTTAGCAGGCAGCAAGGTGGCACCATAGTGCACAGAGCACTGGACCTGGCATCAGGAAGATCTGAGCTCAAATCCAGCCTCAGACACTTACTAGCTTTGTGACCCTGGGCAAGTAACCTACCCTCTATCTGTCTCAATTTCCTCATGTGAAAAATAATAGCACCTAGAACCCAGGACTGTTGTGAGGATCACACGAAATAAGACTTGTGTTTTGTAAACCTGAAAATAAAACATAAATACTAGCTATTAATCATAATAAATATTTGTTGTTGGATTCTGTCATCTAGTTCAGTGGTCTTTCCACCTTTTAATCATATCAAATCAAAATTAGAGCAGCAAATATGCATTGGGTGTCTACCATTTGCAAGACACTTTGCTAGAGAGTGAGGGGGATATGAAAAAGAGGCATGGCTTCTGCCCCGCAAGGAATTTACAATGCAGTTAGGAAGATTAGACATATAAAGAGATAACTATGACTACAAAGTAGAATACGCCATCAAGTGGGTAAAGAATGCCTTTTGTCCAGACTATGCAATGCAGCTAACAGCCCCATGAGCTGGTCCATCAGTACACTGTATTGGACAGACACTGCAGGGAGACTGGGAACTGGACCTAGAAGTGCCTCATGGTATGTAAATTTTTTAAACAAAAAGTGCTATAAGAATTTGAAAGAATGATCAAATTTGCTTAAGGTCATAGGAATTAGAGATGGGAGGGACCTTAGAGCTCTTCTAGTCTACTTTCTTTTTGACAGGTGGAGAAACTAAGTCCCAGTGAGATGGAGTGACTTCCCCAGGGTTACATCAGTAGAACCAGGATTTAAGGAAGCCTTTGTCTTATGACTCCAAATCTAATGTTGGCTTCACTAAGGATGCAATTAAGAGCTTGCTAGTTTCCAACCTTCTGTACCTCCTAGTCTCCCATAATGGTCCCTATACCATTCCTTACTCAATTCAATATGGCAAGACCCCCATGGGAATGGAAGGTAACCTTGGATCCCGGAGTTGGACTAAGAACAAAGTTCCCCTGGGGATAATTAGCATTTGGGGGAAGAAATGGAGTTCAGGGTTAGATCAGCCATGAGGGTAGACAGAAGGAGGCTTTGAAGTAGGAAAATAGGGGCAAGATTACTTTGGAGGTGGGTTATAAGCAGATTATTTTACTGAAGGGGAGGAATTAGGAATGAAGGTAAGAAGCCATGTGGCTTCAGGGAAAAGGAAAGGCTAGAGAGAATGAGGACTGATTAAAGGAATATTTCAAATTTCTTTCTGCTCTTTGAGGCAGGCTGAGTACAATGAAGGATAGGTAGGGAGATATCATCAAAGGGCATTGATTAGATGTTAATTGCATACAACTCTGTACTACACTCTGGATGAACAGAATTATCCAGACCTACTTTAAACCCCAAAGGACCTCATAATCAAAAATAATTTAAGGCAGGAATGCTTAACGTTTTTGTAATAAGAGCAAACTTTGCATTTCCGGGAAGCTCTGAGATCTCAGAAAAGGAGGCCAGAACTGGAAGATGAAATAGTGACAGAAAAATCCCTAAATGGACTGTAAGAAAGGTTATATTTGGTGGCTGCAATTCTTTCCCTGGTACATGTCCTGGCACACCTACCAGAACACCATGAGATGGAAAGGGGTGATTGAAAGCAGTACCCGGCTGGTACTGACCTGCAGACATCCTGATCTGCAGAGAAAGTACTTTCACTGAAATTCAGAGTATGATGGAGGTACATTAGAAAGGTTTATATAGTGAGTGTGCCCAAGTATTATATTGGGTCCTTGTTGTCCCATGACATTTCTCTTTGTTCTGACATTAATGATGCCAGAACAAGGATGCCCCTTATCATGGTGTGAAACTCCCCTGATAATGCTGAGTTCTTTAGTTCATCTGCTTGTCCAGGGTACTGATTGCCTTATTGACAGTACATTAATGATGACTGGTGGACGATTTACAGCCAGTTTGAATTTTTGAGCTATGCCCTTGCATTGAAAAAGGAATAGAGAACCACTAAGTACATACTCCAACACAGTCAAAAACAGAAAGAAACATCCCGTGTATATCAAAATATGCATAATTGTACCTTTGTGGTGGCAAAAAAGTAGAAGAAACAAAATGGATACCTATCCACTGGAGGATGGCTAAACAAATTGTGGTACATTAATAAAATGGAGTATTATTGCAGCACAGAAAGTGGTGACTTTCAGGAATTCAGAGAAACATAGGGAAGCATATTTGATCAAATGCAAAGTGAAATAAGCAAAACCAGGAAATCTTTATTAAATATTTATTAACTAATAAATATTCATTAATAAAATCTTTATTAAAGAAACAAATAATAAGCTGGATTGTTATGTAATTAAAATGACCAATCTTAGTCACAGAAAAGTTAAAAGGAGATGTTTCGGGAGAGGTGAGGGTCTTTAAATGTCAAATGTTGCCTGTGCCAATGTGTTGATTGGCTTCTTTGTTACTATGTAAGTTTCACAGTAGTAAGGGTTGGAAGAAAGGAAGAAAGAAAAGGGTATATTTAGAAATTATTTATATGAAAAAGACCTATATTTTAAAAAATAAAACAACAACAACAATAATAATATTACAAGTGAATAAGAGAGAAAAAGAAGAGAATTAATGCACATATTGATGAGCAACATATACAAAGAATAGACTCAGTTCCTTGGAAGGAGTCCTGTCCATTGGTGCGGCTTATCCAGGGAGCCAGGAAGAATTTCAACAGATGGAGGCAATGTCAGAGCACTGAGTAAGCTCCTGGACCAAACCCCTTGGGCTGAGAAGAGGAATTACTGGAACAAGAGGAGCAGTCTGAGTACATTGATTCCCTGGACCAAGTGAAAAAGTTCTTACACCATATGGGAGTCAGAGGTGAAGAACAGCAAGAGGTAGATCCAATATCTGGCTGGTTTTTACTGGTACTGTAAGTTATAAGGACTGGGAAGGTCCAGGAATAGTGAGTGGTTCTCTAGTGACCCCTAAGTTTTTTACTCTTGTAGGAGGCCAACCCACAGTGTAATTAATACTCTAAGTCTAGAGAACTGTATAGAGGTTCCCTGGTGAGGATTACTAGAGAAAAACTGTATGTAAACAAGAGTGCAAGTCCTTTGTTTTCTTGTTAAATTTGATGAAGTCCATCCTGTATTTGATGAATTTTTAGCCTATGTGGGAACTGAAGGCCCCTTTTCTCTTGTGGAATTCTAGGCAACAAGCTGAATTCTGATAATTCCCAGGGAAATACTGGGTAGGGTCATGAGCCAAAGAGGGAAGTTCTCAAGACCACACCCAGGCCATGTCCTTCAGGATATAGGTTAGCTTTGTAAAAGTATTAGATAAATGAACTTTTGAAAACATTTTCTCCATCTTTATGTAAAGAGTTAAGTAACAAATCAAATAAAGGACAAAGAGGAGAAAAGTAGGGAACAGCTTAAAAAGCTTTCATTTCTTTTTCTGTTATTTTCAACAGGAAATTCCTTTGGTATAGGAAATGAGGTGTTTTGGGTTTTCTTTATATGTGCAAAACAAAGCACTTTGCACATGAAGAAACCCGATAAATGTTTTTCATACTTTTGGTATAACTCCCGCAGTAGTAGACTCTGGAGAAAAAGGCTTTAAGAGATATGTTAAAGAAAAAAATAATACTAATACTGTACTTTGCAATTTGAGCTCAACTCTGCCAGAAACAATTTTATTAATTTAACATAAATGTATATCGAAGCAATTTCTAGCTTGAAGAGAGAAATATCCAAATGGCACAGACTCCCAATGCCCTTCAACATGGCTCCCTTGCCCCTAGACAATTTAAGGTAACATTTAGAGGAATCTTAAGCAAGAAAAAGATCATTAAAAATGTTAAAATACAGTAACATTGGGGCAGCTAGGTGGTGCAGTGGATAGAGTACTGGCCCTGGAGTCAGGAGGGCCAGAGTTCAAATCTGGCCTCAGACACTTGACACTAGCTGTGTGACCCTGGGCAAGTCACTTAACCCCAATTGCCTCGCTAAAAAAAATTAATAATTAATTTTAAAAATAATAAATAATAAAAAATACAGTAACATTCTTAAATAGTCACCACAACTCAATTGGACTAATTCCCTTAAGGAGTTCCTTCTTGTAATCAAAATCTTAAAGTGGAATACAAAAGAGAAGATCCATCTGGAATTTTTGGCACCCCTTACTTCAGAGAGTAGGGAGGCAACAATTCTATCAAGACAAGAGTTAAGTTTGGTTACCACCCTTCCTCTATTTCTAAGGAAGGCCTTACATTTTATTCTTTTCACTTTCCTAAAAGGAAAAATATGAAAATGAGTTTAGACTGGAGAAATATAATTTCGTTGTTTGTTTTGTTTTGTTTTGGTTTTTGTTTTTGTTTTTGTTTTTTGGTGAGGCAATTGGGGTTAAGTGACTTACCCAGGGTCACACAGCTAGTAAGTATCAAGTGTCTGAGGTCACATTTGAACTCAGGTCCTCCTGAATTCAGGGCTGGTGCTTTATCTACTGCGCCACCTACATGCCCTGAGAAATATAATTTCTTAATATTTCTACAGGAACTAAAATGCAGGGTTTTAATATGCTTCTACTCCTACTAGAAAGAACCCTTGGGTTGAGAATCAGGAAATCTGGCTTCTGTAACCAGGTCTACTAACTTCCTGTGTAATCATGAATTATTTAACCTCTCCGTGCCTCAGTTTCCTCATCTATAAAATAGGGGTAAACATTACCTTTACAAGTCACACAGGGTTGTTGTGAGAATTAAATAAGAGAATTTTGTATGCACCTTAAAGCATGTAAGCTATGAGAAAAGAGGGAAATTACTTAACCTCTATTTGCCTCAGTTTCCTCATCTGGAAAACCAGAAAATGTTTTACCTTACCTACTCTACTGAGTTGTTTTGAGACTCAAACAAGTTTCACCTGTGCTAATGAGTGATGCCTGCTAGGAAGCAGAAAGAGGAGGAAGAGTCTCTGGTTGTCCACCAATGATGGGAACCCTACTGCCTCGGAAGAGGTTGCTCCTTCCTCTTTGGGATGACGAATTATTAGGATGTTACCCCCGACGGTATTACTGAGCAGAGAGTCGCCTCTGCAGCTTTCTCCTAATTCTGTGTTCAGAGCCCTAGCAGAACAAGTATAATCCTTCCTAAACATCACACTCTTTCCTATCCTGGATGCTAGCCATCATGCCTCCCCAGGTCGGCACCGTCCTCAGTGCTCTCCAGTTCCTTCAGCTGATCCTCTTATGACATTATTTCCTGTCCCTGCAGCATCCCAGTGACCATTCTCTAAGTGCACTACATGGTCTTCTCTAAAGGAAAAGCATCAATGACAACAGCAGCGAGAGGGGCCTACTTGGCTAAGCAGAGCTCTATCTCCCTACTGCCCAACCTGACTTTAACCAGGGGGAGGGATGACTTCACCTGTCAGCTGCAAATGGGAATTATGTCGGAGAGGAGTAATAGAAACAAGACCCAGGGCAGTACAGCAAGGTGGGTGGGGAGGGAGGAAGGAGGAAAGGAAAGAAGGAGGGAGGGAAGAAGGAAGGAAGGAGGGAGAGAAGGAAGGGAAGGAGGGAAGGAAGTTAGGAAGAAAGAGAAGGAGGGAAGGAAGTCAGGAAGAAAGAGAGGAAGGAAGAAGGGAGGGAGGGAGGAAGGAAGGAAGGAAGGGAGGGAGGAAGGAAGGAGGGAGAGAAGGGAGGGAAGGAGGGAAGGAAGTTAGGAAGAAAGAGAGGGAGGGAAGGAAGTCAGGAAGAAAGGGAGGAAGGAAGGAGGGAAAGAAGAGGAGGAAAGGAGGAAGCGAGGGAGGAAAGAACTTTTACCATGCCCAATTTATACTCTACGTAAATCAATTTGTGTTTTTGAGAGGGGAATAAAAATATAAAAGAGAACTGTAGAGAGGCTTTGACCACCTGCCAGGTGCTTTTCATCTAGGGACAGAGGAGAATTTTATGCAGTATAGGGGCCAGACATACTATACCATATGGCTCAAAAAAACCCCAACCAAATGTAATGTGAAGTCAGGAGCATGGTTTTAGACTGAGAACATTGTCGCAGACTGAAAGCATAATAGAGCTTTTGGTAAAAGAAGGATGGAAAGCTCTCTGTGACCTCACTGGCAAGGCCAGACTCATTTATGGTAACTAGTAAAGATTGTTGCCACACAGGGGAGACAGGTACAGATGGGCTAAGCTTGAGGAAATGAAAGGGAAAATTAAACAATTGAGCTGATGACCTTTACCCAAAAGGATACAGGGAAGCTATTATGGGTGGTAACAGATGGGGACAGAAGTAAAGGGGATGCTTTGAAGAGAGAAACTAAAAAAGATGGATTTCAAGAGGTGATAGATAATATAGTACATTGATCTGAAACAGTGCACATAAACAGTGAGCTGAGCCCAGAGCTGACCATGAGGAGAGCAAGCTGGATTGCTTTCAGGACAGTTCAAAGCTCTTTTACTGACCCCACGAGCTTCCCATGAAAATAAGGACTCATCCTTTTAATATGAACATTTCACTGATGTTGCTATATGGCAGTGAGATATGAAACACCACTGCCTAAGAAAAATTCAGGTGTGTAACAGAGAAGACAATGAAAAGGTAGATGATGGGTGTGAACAGGCTCTTATATATATATATATATATATATCCAATAAGGAACTCTGAAGAAGAAAAGGCAGATAAGACATCAAAGAATTTTATGATAGGAAGAAAAGATGGACCAGTCATGTGGCAAGAGTGAGGAATAACAGACAGCCCGATTAAGTATATCCTGTGGACCATCCCCCCACCCCCAGCCCCGCCCCCTGATGGAAAACTTTGGGGAGGTCATGGCCAGGCTTGGGTAGAGCTGGGATTTGCATTGCTGGAAGAAACAGCCAAGTTAATGAGATCACACATCTATTTAAGATTGCCAAAAATAGCAAAGGAAAGGAAAAAATTAGCTAGAGATAAACAACAGGTACAGCAAGATGACAGAAAGCATATTAGAGAATGTTATAGCTAGAGGGGACCGCAAAGATTATCTTGTCCGACCATTTCATTTGATAGATGAATACACAGAGGTCAGATGAGGTTGACTTGTCCAAGTTCTGACAGAAAGTGGAAGAAGTGAGATTAGCATTTATATCTCCAGCTCTCATTCCAGGACTCTTTCCATTCCACAGTTCTTCCTGAGTGTAATGGGAGACTGGCCAATGGGAGACCCATCTAGTCCTCCATAACAAATCTATGGTCTTGCAGCAGGACCATACTGCGGAGGGCATCACTATCCCGTCAGTCACCCAGGCTTGCCCACCTATTCAAAAACTATATGAGTGCCAAGGAAAGATTCAGACTTTCCATCTGTTCCCCCTCACTCTATGTGACAGACATATCTTTTTAAATCATATATCCTGAAATAAGTTGTGGTATAGGAATGTGGTGGGATACTATTATGCTGTAAGAAAGGAGGAAATAAATTATTTCAAAGACATAGACATGTGAACTGATGCAGAGTGAAGTAAGCAGAATTAGGAGAACGATTTACACTATAACAATAATATTATAAAAGTGAATAATTTCAGATACTTTTCAGAGAACAATTCAGATAATGACAACACCATTAAAAGACAAACAACTTTGAAAGCTGTGAGAACTATGATCAATACAATGATCATGCATAATTTCAGAGGATCAGTGATGAAATATACCAATCACCTCCTGATAGAGAGGTACAAAATACATACATATGTATGTATGTATCCACCTCTTGATAGATGTACAGAATTTTATATAAATATAAATACAAAGACCACCCCCACCTCCTGTGGAAAACTTGGGGGAGGGCATGGATGAGTGTTGTACAACACAGACAGACATGGGTAAAGTTGGGATTTGCATGGTTGGAAGAAACTGACAAATTTCTCTCTCTCTCTCTCTCTCTCTCTCTCTCTCTCTCTCTCTCTCTCTCTCTCTCTCTCTCCCAGGTAGACAGACAGATAGATGTCATTCTGCACCCTAAATCTATCACTGTCTCTCCTTGTAATTTATAATTATATATCTCTATATGTTTCATATAATCTATATGTCTTATTCTGTACTCCTATATATAATCTCATTTTGTAACATATATACCTATATGTATGTGTGTGTGTGTATCTAGCCAAAGAAGGAATTTGTTTTGCTTGACTATGTATATTTGTAACAACGAGTTTGTTTTTTCTTTATTCTTTTTTTAATGGGATGGGAGATGAGAGGGAGGGAAGATAGATATTTCTCAATTAAGAAAATAATTTTTAAAAATATAGAGATGCCGTAGGTGTGGAACATTGCATATGCTTTCAGATAAAGTCATTATATTGTTACTTTTTACTGAATTGTTTTGCTTTGTTATAAGAAGGAATACTCTGTAAATATAAAGTAAAAACAAAACACAACAATAAAACTTTTTTTTTTGCAGGGCAGTTGGGGTTAAGTGACTTGCCCAGCATCACATAGCTAGTAAGTGATAAGTGTCTGATGCCGAACTTGAACTCAGGTCCTCCTCAATCCAGAGCCAGTGCTCTATCCACTGTGCCACTAGTTTCCCCCAACAATAAAACTTTAAAAAAATATTGCCTGAATATCTTTTTTGCTACTTCTTGAATACAGCATTGTTAGTAATATATTGTAGTCCATTTATGCCAACCATATATATATATATATATATATATCCATTGTCATTTGGGTTTCCACAACTCTTTATTCTTTGGAGATTGTGAAGTTCCATTATTCACAACTCTATAACATCAGAAGAAGAATGTAATTTTTTAAATAAAAAAGATTATCTTTTGTTTCAGGAGTAGTTGAAACTGCTGAGCAATTTCCCAAATATAGTCCTGGCTGGACAAAGTAGGAAATGGAAAGCTGAACGATGGGCATAAAAAGGCAGCAGCATATTACCAACAATGATGTGCTCAGATCCCAACTCATTGTCTACAGTGTCTGTCCAAGGAAGTGATAAACTAACTCTGTAGGAACACTATAATACTAATAACACCAGATGTGCAGTTTATTGGATTCTGAGGAAAAGGGAAGTGATGAAAATGAAGATCTGAGTGCTAGACTCAGAATCAGAAGACAAGGATTTGACTGACCCCTGCTTTGGCTACTTCCTTGGGAAAGTCACTTCAACTTTCTAGGACTCAAATTTCCTATTTTGTAAAATAAGGGTCTCTGGAATTTGTAAAATAAGGGTCTGGACATTCTGTGTGTATGAGGACTAGGTGTATAACTGAATATGTAGGGAAAGGGAGAAAAAAAGTTGAGAAGAATTGTAAATAAAAATGTATATATCTCATTGTAAAAAAATGAATAGATGAAAGCTCATTTTTAAAGTTAAAAAAGCACTTTACCAATGTAAAATTTGCAGGGGTTTTTGTTTGGTTTTGAAAGCACATAAGAGAATGCTGTGCATACAGTTAGCATTTAATATGACTCAATGAGAACTTTTTATACAGAGTCTCTATGTAACCTGAAGGGAGGGTTTCCAGCAGAAATCCCCTTCTGCTCCCCATTCTTTCCAAAATTCAAGGTCATTCTAACCTGCCCTTCCTGTTCTCTCAGTTGTACAGTGCAAGGTTCAGTGCTTTGGACAAACACCAACTTAATCTGGCACTCAGGAGCAATTTTTACACTGTCAAGAGAAGCATGGAGTAGCTAGGTGGCACAGCAGATAGAGCATGAGCTCTGGAGTCAGGAGGACCCAAGTTCAAATTCAGACTCAGATACTTACTAGCTGTGTGACCCTGGGCAAGTCACTCAACTTTGCCAGAGACAGACAGAGAGACAGAAAGAGAAGCATGGAGATTCCCTTCTAGGAACTGTCCCCAGTTAGGACTTTCTACTTAGCTGGATCCTGGAGGGAACCAAATACCAGAATACCTGGAGGCAAAACCTTTGAAGAGCAAGGAGATCTGGCCTTTTGGACCAGTCCCTGAACTAGACTGGGGGATTATTTGTCATGGAAGTTGAAGACAAAAAAGATCTGTGTTTCAGGGTTTTAATTTTTGCATAGCAATCTAATTAAAAATGTGAGAAACCTTAAAATATTGACAGCTTCTTCAAGAGAGATTAAATAAGAACATGATAACTAGATTTTCCTTCTCCTTTTTCTTCTTTTTTTTTCTTTCCTTTTTTTTCTTTTGGTTGAGACTTATAATTTCATATGTGTGGATACCTTCCCCTAGGTAAATTCCCTTTATCGATGCACATTGGCAGCTCTTCTATAACTTAGTCTTAGAGAGAAGACTAAAAAGGGAATCAGTTACAGTTGTAATTCGGTTAGAGATAGACAATCTAGTGTTAGGTAGCGTGTTACCGTCAACCATTACAGGGATGGAGAACATTTATTAGATAAAGGTAATCCCACTGTTAAAATAACTTATTGTTTCCTATGCCTGAAAAATATATTTTAAAAAAATGCCTTCTATAGGCTCTGTAGCTCAGCACGTGTTGTCCCCACCCCCTCCCCACCCTCCAGGACCCTCCAGCTCTTTCCGGGCAAGGGCTGTTTCATGAAGATGGAATAAATCTATGTATTTACACATGTTGCTTCCTCCTTGATAGAACTTGAGTTGTTTGAGAGCAAAGGCTATTTCATGAACTTAAGATATAGCCTGCGTATGTTTGCACCTGTTTCCCTTCTAGGTCCCCTGCCGCAATATTTAGAGAAGGGTCCGTGTCCCCAGCCACACTGGTGCTTAACAAGTGCACGAATGAGGGGAGAGTGTATCTACAGTCCTACTGGCTGCTTAATAAATGGGTGAATGAGAAGAAACTGTATACTTAGGCCTACTAGGGGTTTAATAAATGCATGAATGAGGGGAGGCCGTATCCCCAGTCCTACCAAGTGTGTTATAAATGGGTGAATGAGAAGAAACTGCATCCCCATCCCTACGAGGTGGGGCTTAACAAATGCAAGAACTAGGGAGGTGCAGAACGATACTTGCCTCTGGTCACACACAGGCAGAATGAAGCAGAGAGAGGATTTGAACCCGGGGCTTGGCAGCTCTCTAGGCATCTACCCTCCTCTCAAGCCAAGCAGCTTCTTTCACGGTCTGTCACCCAGGTGCCAACCCTTCCACAAGCCACAGTCCCCGGGTCGCCGCCGCTGCCACCACCACCTCCTCTTCCTCCCCTCTCCCTGCTTAGCCTCCCCCTCCCCCTCCTCCTACTTCTCCACCAGCCAGCTCCTCATTCCCTCCCCCTCCCCCCTTTCTATTAATAGCGCTGGCGGCTGCGGGGAGGCCCATATTGGGCAGTGTGAGTGTTTGGGGATGATTGTGTCAGGCGGGGCTTCTGCAGCTGCCCCTGTGACCCCGGCCCGGTGAGCGCCCACCCCGGGCCGCGCCCCGCTCCCGGGAAGGTAGAGATGGGAGGAAGGGGGAGGGGAGGGGCAAGGTCCTGGAGGTGGGGTGGGGGTGGAGGGGGTGCATCGGGGACGGGGCTATGGGGACGCGAGGTCAGCTGATCCTCAGAGCTGATGGGGCCTTACACAGCATCTGGTCCCACCTGCTGGCTTTGCCCAGAAGCAAACTGAGGCCCAGAGAGGGGAAAGGGCTGGCCCAATGTCCTACGGCCTAGTCCGCGGCTGATGGGGAACTCAAACCCACCTCTAGCTCCAGAGCCCTTTTCCTTTGCCTTACCAAGTTGGCAACAGTTTGTTGGGCACCAGTGACTGAAATAAGGCAGTTATTCTGCTCAGGAGAGGTATTTAGTCTTATCTGGGAATAATAGTAATAATAACAATAATAATAATAATAATAACAACAACTCACATTTATATAGGGCCCTGGGGTTTGCAAAGCACTTGAGCAAATGACAAAAGCATTTATTATCCATTTGCAATTTGCTAAGGAGCTCACACTCTAATTGGGAGAATTGTCCCAAACATCTCAGTGCTAGTGTAGTTTTAAGAGCTTCAAATTGCCTTATAAGTCTTTGGAATACCCTATATTAAAGAAAACTTATCTGTAGATAGATGGAAAGGCCTGGAAGTCCTAAGCAGGGAGGTGAGGGTGGGTGGATGACAATGCTGGGATGTGCTTAAAATGCAGGAAATGTATGTGTGTTTGTGCGCGCACACTCATGCTCCCAGGGGTAATGTTGAGGGGGAAAAACACTTTCGGTATGGTGTGCAAAGGCAGGAAATAGATGTCTGATATTGGGAATAGCCAGGCCAGTTTGTCTGAACTATATAACATCTGAGTGAATAATATGTAATCATAATGAAAAGAGGAGACTGTGAACAAGATTGTGAAGATTTCAAAATGCCAAATCAAGAAGTTTCCATTTTATCCTAAAGGCAATGGAAAAATCATTGAAGCTTTTTCAGCAGGGAGAAAACATGGTCAGCCCTGTGCTTTAAGCACATCAATTTGGCGCTGTTGAGTCAATGTATAAAAGAAGAAAATAACTGGATTCAGGGAGGTCAGTTAAGAGAGTATTACAACAGCCTAGGCAAGAGGCAATGGGGCCCTGACCTGATCTGTTTGTATTGTGAGAGTGGGCAGGTAGGTGGCACAATGGATAGAGCACTGGCCCTGAAGTTGGGAGGATCTGAGTTCAAATTTTACCTCAGACACTTACTAGCTGTGTGACCCTTGGCAAGACACTTAACCCCAATTGCCTTAAACATCCAAGGAAAATCACCTTGGCAGTTGTGCCAAGATAGATTGGAGTGGGGAGAATGAGTATAAGGAGAGAAGAGAAGAAGGACCAGGGCAGAATTCTGGGTACACTCATAGGGCCTCTGAATCAGTGGATGGAAAAATGTACATATGGAGTTTCCCACAGTAATGAAAGCACAAGGTTGTTCCCCTCCCTCCTAAAAAAATATACCAGGCACTGTGCCAGGTAGCAGGGGATACCAAAGAAAAACAGGTTCTACTCTCCAGGAGGTTACAATCTAAAGAGGGAAAAGACACATGACTAAGATATTAGGAGGAGTGAGAGAAGTGTAAGGGAGAAATGCTCTGCAAGTCAGATAACCTGAGTTCTAGTCTGGGTGCTGCCACTGAGTGTGTAACCCAATGCAAGCTCTTGGCCTTGGTTTCGTCATGTACAAGGTACAGATGATAAAATCAATGCTTAACGGGTTGCTGTAAGAATCAGATGAGATATAATACACCTTAAAGCACTTGGGAAAACACCATAAAAATGCCAAGTGTTGCTGTGGTGATATTATTAGTGTTAAGGTAGTTGACTGAGTTTGGGATCTGAAGGGTCATGAAGGTATTTAGGGTAAGGAGATTTATTTGAAATAAGAGAAGAACAAGATGGTGGCTATAAGACAAGGTTCAGCGTATGGGTCCTCAATGGAGAACAAGGGAAAATGTCTAGTTTCATAATCGACATTTATATGCACTTTTAAAGTTTGCCAAGCACCTCACCTCATTTAAGCTCCACAACGGTTGATAAGATAGCTTAACAGAAGTATTATCGTCTCCATTTTACCAATGAGCAAACAGATTCAGAAGGGTTAAGGGGTGACCTATTATTGTCAAACCAATAAGTATCAGAGGAAAGATTCAAATTCAGACCTTCCTGACTCCAAGTCTAGAATTATACCAGATAGATCAGAGGCCTAGTTTAGGGTGGAGGCAGAATCCAAAAGGAAATGAGAATGAATTTGAGGAGTTTGTATGAACTACAAGAGTTCCCAGGAGCCCATATTTCTAGACTTATTGCACAGTATTCCCCTTCACGTATTTTACAGTTCTGCTCAACTGACCTATTTGTTGCCCTTCGCATGTAAAATTCTATGACCTGTCCCCATATAATTTTACACACAGTGCTATCTTCTCCATTTCATGGCCAAATGCTTCGAAAAAGCCTTCTACACTTGGTATCTCCAATTCTTCTTCTGGCATGTAATAAGCACTATATAAATGCTTGGCATCATCATCATCTCTGCAGTTTGGTTTCCAACCACATCATTCAACTGAAACTTCCATCTTCAGTTAGTAATGATTTCTTAATTTGCCGAATCTAATGTTCTTTTCCCAGCCTTCATCACTTTGTAACATTCAACACTTGCGATCACCTCCCCCAGAGACTCTTCTCTCTGAGGCTTCATGACAATTTGCTCAGTTCTCTTACTGGTTTAACAGCTTCTTCTCAGACTCCGTTGTTCATCAATATCACATCCACTAACTATGGTTGTTCCCCAAGGCTTTGTTCTGGGCCTTCCTCTCTTTTCACTCTGTACTCTCACTTGTTGATTGAATTTGCTTCCATGGACTAAATTATCTCTGCAGATTCTCAGATCTTTGTATCAGCCCTAGCTTCTCTTCTGAGCTACTTAGACACCTTGAACTGGATCATCTCAAACTCAACATGTTAAAAAAAAAAAAACTAACCCATTATCATTTCTCCAAACCTTGCCCTCTTCCTAACTTTACTATTTTTGCTTGAAGATACCATCATCCTCCCATTCACCAAGGCCCATGACCTTGGTGTCATCCTCAATTCCTCCTGTTGGTTCCCCCAGCTTCCTTTAAGATTCAGATTCAGGATAGATGATAGATAGACAGACAGACAGACAGACAGACAGGATGTATAGATGTATATTCAACATATATATATATATATACACCCAAATTGCTTTATATTATTTTCCTTGCATATACAGAATGTATATGTATATGTGTATGCATGTATATGTATACACACATATATACATATCCCCCCTTCTGCAGGAAACCTTTCCCAGTCCCTCTCCTCAATCCCTCCCAGCTACCAGTGCTCTCTTCTCTCAATCAATCTCCCATCCATCCTGTATATTTCTTGTATCTACCAAGTTATTAGCATGCTCTTTCCTCAAATGGAATGTACACTCATTTGCAAGGACTTGTTTTTGCCTTGCTTTATATCCCTAATGCTTCCCACAGTACCTGACAGATAGTATTTAATCGATGTCTCTTGACCAACTGTCTCCCATGCCTGTAATTAATTTCCTCCCCATCTTCTTGCCTCTTGGAATCCTTAGCTTCCCTTGAAGCTCAGTTTAATCACTCACCGATAGAAGGGACCTTCCCTAATCCCCATAGCTGCAAAAAGGGGCGCCTAAGTAGTCCTTAGTGCATAGAGTGCCAGACCTGAAGTCTGGAAGACTCCTCTTCCTGAGTTCAAATCTGGCCTCAGACACTTCCTAGCTATGTGACCTTGGGCAAGTCACTTAATGCCATTTGCCTCAGTTTCCTCATCTGTAAAATGGGCCGGAGAAGGAAATGGCAAAACCACTCCAGGATCTTTGCCAAGAAAGCCCCAAACAGGATCACAGAGAGCCATATACAACTGAACAGCAGCAGCAACAGCAGCTGTCTTACTCAAATTGCCTTCTATTATTTCCCTTGTCTATACAGCATGTTCCAAAAGTCATAGTGCAGCTTTAAGCTTTAATAGCTTAAAGCTGGAGCTTAGGACATCCTGTATTATACATCTTCTTGTGTTTGTACATGCTGTTTTCCCCACATAAGCTCCTTGAGGACAGAGACCAAATCCTTTTTATCTTTGTATCCTCAGAATACAATGTCAACACAGAGTATGCACGTAATTAGAGGGAGGGAAAGGGAAGAGAACAAGTATTTCCTAAGCACTTATTTATGTCCCAGACACTGTGCTAAGCCCTTTACAAATATCTTGTTTGAGAATCACAACAACCCTAGGAGATATTATTGATTCCAATTTACAGATCAGGGAACTGAGGCCAACAGAGGTTAAGTAACTTGCCAAGGATCACATGACTATTCTGTGTCCAAGGTTGGATTTGAACTCAGGTCCTTCTGATTCCAGGCCCAGTGGTCTATACACCGCACCACCTACAGTACTAAGACAAGAAGGCAGATACATTTAGCATTGACCACGACTTTCCTATATGGTAGAGAAAGCTCACCAGTGGTTGAGATCTAATCCCACATAATGCAAACCTAGAAAATTAAACAAAAGGTCATACACCAACCATATACTCCTAGCTTAGTATTCGAGAAGGCAGTAGGATGCTAACATTGGTAAAACAAAACAAAAAGCAAAACAACTAGGCTATTAAAACTTTGAACGCCCAGGTAAATTGCAACATGGCTGCATATGAATACATTGTGCTCTAAGCCATTACCAACTGTTTGACCATGACTTCCTTGTCCCATGGAACCCATGCTGTAAACATTGATTATCTGCTATAAATGCTGCTCTAACCAGTGATGCTCTAACCCCTTTCGCTAAAGCCCTCTCAAATACCTGCTTACTCTGACTCCTCCGAGACTGTGCCAATGGAATGCAGGCTGGGGAGATAGAGTCTACCTGTTGGCTACAACCGCAGGGATGACTTCCGATCTGTTTTCAGAGAGCCAATCCAGCTCAGTCTGAATATGCTCACTACTGTTGGCTTCAGTGGAATAAATGTTTCAGCCTCATCTGCTCTCAAGATGATCTAGTCATAGAGGGGCTGTGGTCCTGCATCAGTGAAGGCAAGGGCCAAGTCAATGACATTTCATGCAAATGTTATGCAAATGTCAGGCTATGACATTTCAAAGTACTGAAGTAACTGAACTATCATATGAATAAATGGAACCTAATGGCTACTTTCAAAGGAAAAAAATTCAATTCAGTGTCAATGTCCTGCCAAACAGCAATGGAGGCCCTGGGTTGAGGGCTGAGGCAGAGTTGAAGTTAATTGAAGCAAGGTGAAGATAGAACCTCTGAGGGCAGTTTCCCCCTCACTGCCTTGACCTCTTCCCTTCTCCCCATTAATGAGATGTATTAGCATGTTTTTATACAGCTAAATCCAGATGAGTGGGAATAATGGATCCCCTGAAGTGGTCAATTGTATTTGGATTCACACTATTTTAACTTATAATTATGTAAAATATGGTAATTAATTCTAGTCCAATGAATATGCTGTGTAAATTCAAATAACATCAGGGAAACCTAGCTACAGTCAGCCAACTAGCATTTATTAAAAATACCTACTATGAGTGTTGAGGGGTACGAAAAAAGGCAAAGAACAAAAAAAACCTGAAAACCGACTTTCAAAGAGTTCACAGTCTAATAGGGGAGACAACATGTAAACAACTATGTATAAACAATTATATAAACAACATATACAGAACAGATGGGGGCGTGTAATTCAGAGAGGAGGAAGATGGACTCCTTGCAGAAGGACTTTAGCTGAGATCTGAAGCAAGCCAGGGAAGCCAAGAGATGGAGATGAGAAGGGAAAGGGTTCTAGGCCTAGGGAAGCAGCCAGTGAAAAGGCTTAAGAATCAGGAGTTGAGGGGCAGCTAGGTGGCACAGTGGATAGAACACCTGGCCTAGATTCAGGAGGACCTAAGTTCAAATCTGACTTCAGACACTTGACACTTACTAGCTATGTGACCCTGGGCAAGTTACTTAACCTCAATTGCCTCACCAAAAAAAAAAAAAAAAAAAAGAATGAGGAGTTGGAGTGTCCTGTGGGCAGGTGGCCAGTGTCACTGGATCAAGGAGTATGTGTTGGGGAAAAAGATGTAAGGAGACTGGGAATATAAGAAGGGGCCAGGTTATGAAGGCCTTTGAAATCAAAGGATTTCATATTTGACATGCACTACCATATGACTCTAGGCCAGTCACTTAAACTCTCAGTGATCTAGGTCACTCAGAGAATCAAAGTTGCAAAACAATTGTTGATCTCATTGATAGAGGGAGTTTCTTCAACAGAAGGTTCCTATAACAATGAACTCACAGGTCCACACCAAAAAATAATAGAATGCAAAAAGTTTAAATTCTATTTCTACCATTAATCTGGCTTTCAATTTAGGAAGTATGGGCATGTTATACATGAAAACAGTATTATTATTATGTGGAAGGCTTTGTACCATTAAAAATTAAGTTTAGGGGCAGCTAGGTGGCGCAGTAGATAGAGCACCGGCCCTGGAGTCAGGAGTACCTGAGTTCAAATCCAGCCTCAGACACTTAACACTTACTAGCTGTGTGACCCTGGGCAAGTCACTTAACCCCAATTGCCTCACTAAAAAAAAAAAAAGAAGAAGAAGAAGAAATAGTATGCACATTTTCTAGCCTATGCAGGTATACACACAGAATAACCAGGAACACAGGGAGGGTACCTGTGGACTACTATAATTCAAGGATTTATAAAGCTGGAAGGAAGTATTATTAGTGATCACCTAGGCCTCTAGGTTCTAACCTGAACTTTATTTGTGATCATTTAAATATCTAAGCTCTCTGTAGAAGGGTGCTGGGCAGCAGTTTAGGGTCCAGAGACTGAGAATTTCAGAGAAGGAAGAAGCTGGAGGGGAAAGATGCTGGGAGAGGCCAGCTTTTAAGACATAAGGACTTGTTAACAGAATAAAACTTGTAATGAGTCAAGATTTGCTGTGGAGCATTGCTTGGCCATCAGCTGACCGCTGAAAAACTCAACTCTAGATCAAGCTCCCCATTATACAAATAGGTAAAATGAGACCTCTAGGAAAGAAGTGACTTGTACAAGGTCACATGGCCAGTGGCCAGTAGCAGAGCCAGGGCTAGAACCCAGGTCTTGATCACTAGTTCACTGTCCTTCCCCTACATCTTGACTGCCTCTCAGTCTTTGCCAGTTGAACATTTCAAATTCTCTGATTCAACAGTATTTATTCAGTGCCTGCTCTGAGCAAGAAAGAGCCAGGTACATTTGAAAACGTGGGGGCGTCTTGACTACAGACCTAGTTGATAAGAATTTCCACCCAGTTCCATAAATTTGCAGTAAAGTACGAAAGCTTCTAGGAATGGAAACCTTTGGGAATATGTTTACAAATGTTTGACCGTTTAAAAAAATATGTAACTACAAACATTTCTACACAGTGGGGGAAGCAATTATTTCTGTTTGGAAAGTTTGTTCTATTGGAACAAATGTTTCAGCTTTTGGGGTGCATCCAAGTACACAATTTACTTTAAGATGTTTTGTATGGAACGTATTTGCCAAAGTAAAGATGTAGTGTGTGTGTGTGTGTGTGTGTGTGTGTGTGTGTGTGAGTAAGTGAGTCAGTGAGTAGATTGAATTCAATTTCCTCATCCATCTAGGGACCCTGAAGACCTGCAGATAAACCTCAGAAAGAACTAGGCTCCCTCTCATCTAGATCCTGTACCCTAAAGGGAACTGCTTCTGGATCTCAATACACCAATGGAAACACATTCCAGGCCATGATGTGTTTTCTATGTGTATAAACAAATGTATATAATACATGTGTATGCATATGTGTATCTATATGTATACACATGTATTGTGTGGGGGCATACATACCTGCATGCATATTGTATAAATGGGGCAATTAGGTGACACAGTGCACAGAGCGCAGGACCCAGAGTAAGGAAGACTCATCTTCTTGAATTCAAATCCAGCCTCCTAACTGTGTGACCCCGGGTAAGTCATTTAACCTTGTTTGCTTCAGTTTCCTCATATGTAAAAAGGAAATGACATATCACTCCAATATCTCTGCCAAGAAAACCCCAAATGGGGTCGCAAAGAATCAGACACGACTGAAATGATTTGTTGTTGTTATTCAGTCATATCTGACTCTGTGTATATATATATATATATACATATATGTAATGTTATACACATGCATATACACATGTACAAACGTATTGTGTATATATGTATGTATATATATGTATGTGTGTGTGCATATATATAATGCCTATTGTGTGCAAGGCACCTCTAGGTCCAACCAATGCAAAACAAACTGACAGCATCCTGGCTCCAGGAACTTACATGGGGGGAGGGAGTGCATATCATATATGAGGGAACAGCCTATGCAAAAGGATGGAGGTAGAAGATGGAGCTGCATTCAGGACACAGAAAGCAGCCACCTTGGCCCAAATATTGAGTGCATGAAAGGGAACAGTGTGAGTCATGGGGTCATGTCTATAAAGCTGAAATGAACCTCAAAAAGCCATCCAGCTCAGCCTCGTTTTAGAGGAAATGGAGATCTAGGGATGTTAAGTGATTTGCCCACAGTCACACACATGAGAAGCATCAGAAAAAGGATCTGCACGAAGATCCTTGAACTTGTGGGTTGGTGATCTTTTCGTCATGCCAGGCCAGAGCATGAAGGGCATTCAGTGCCCGACTGAGGAAGTTATATTCTGTGCCAGAGGTAATAGGGAGCTACTGAATAATTATGAGCTAGGAGAATGATGTTGTGAGATAGGTGCTTTAGGGAAGGTTATTTTGGCACTTGTATGAATGATGAGCTGGAGCTGGAAGAAAGAGAACATCCGGTGAGGCTGCTGCCTCACTGTACAGGTGAGAGGTGATGGGAAGAATGAAGGGGATGGATTTGAGAAGTGTGGTGGTGGTAGAGCTCACAAGATTTGGGAAGTTCAGGAAAATAGGACAGGGGACAGAAGTAAGACAGAATGAAAAGTTGAGGACAACTCCGTAAGAATGGACAACCTGAAAGACTGAAAAAGTGGAGACACCCTCAACTGAAATAAGAAAATCAGGAAGAGGGGTGGGTTTAGGGGAAACAAAAGTGAGTTGGTTTTTGGACATGATGAAATTGAGATGCCTTCAAAAACATGGACTTCAAGATATCCAGGAGAACTATCAATAATTCTCCTGGACTTAGGAGAGGAAATGGCTGAATATAAAGGTCTGAGAGACATCTGAATAAAGATAATAACTGAATCCAAAGGCATGGACATGAATGAGATCACCAAAAGAGGATGACCTTTTAATATAGTGGCAGACAGATTGCAAGGGATACATAATGATTGATGATAGCCAGCATTTATAAAGCACTTTCAGGTTTACAAAGCACTTTAAAATGTTTTCATTTTATCTTCAAAGCAACCTTGAAAGTTAGGGTGTTATTATTATCTCCCCCATTTTACAGATGAGGAAAGTGAGACTTGAGAGAGGTTAAATGCTGAATGCTTTCTAGCTAGGGTCTATGGCAAGATTTGCACTCAAGAATTCCTGACCTGCAAGTCCAGTGCTCTATCCAAAAGGCTACCTAGATGGCTAGTTGAGTAGGAAGAGAGGAAATGTAAACAACTAGGGTAGATGGTGTTTTAGAAGAGTAACTATTAGAGGATATGGATGGATGGATGGATGGATGGATGGATGGATGGATGGATGGATGGATGGATGGATGGATGGATGGATGGATGGATGGATGGATGGATGGGTGGTTGGATGGATGGATGGATGGATGGATGGGTAGATGGGTGGGTAGATGGATGGATGGATGGATGAATGGATTGTGAGAAAATTCTGGGTTTTGGGACACCCAGAGGCCCCTCAAGGGGATAATATTGAGATAGATTGGATTGACTTTGCTGATTGACTCACTTGAAGTTGACTTGGCCGAAACCACGCCTACCTGAGGGCTTGGCCCTCAGAGGGTGTGTTCTCTGAGCTCTGACCTCAGCATGTTCTGCTCATGGACCACCCTCAAGTCCAGTGAACCAATGGATTTAGGTGATGTTGGCCAATTAGCTTTGAGCAGCATGAAGGGACTGCCTCTTGTCTGGACCCCAGGAAGCTTCCATTCACAGAAGCATAGGGACTTCCTTTTTTTGTCCTGAGACTCATAGGTGGTGGTGCCTTTTTCTCTCTTCTCCTCTATCCTAGCTAGTCTTTCCTAACTTTCTGAGCCATGTGCTATCTCTCTTTACTAATATCTAATATACTTTGATAAATGCTTAATGCCCCCAAACTGGTGCTAAAGCTTCTAATTTATAATAGAAACCCCAACTAATTTTCCCCAAACTTGGGAAAGAAATAAGGTGACCACATATAATTTTAAACACAACAGGATGGATGGATGGATAGATGGATGGATGGATGGATGGATGGATGGATGGATGGATGGATGGATGGATGGATGGATGGTTGGACAGATGGAAGGACAGCCAGAAGAATGGACAGATAAAGATATATAGCTTTATGCCTGCCTCACATTTGAAATGCAATAATCCAGTCCAACCCGAGGCCTGGATTATTTTCTCTGGTGAATTAGCTTAAGATCAGAAGCAATACTTATGATCCAGATTTCTGAGCTACCTATGAAAGATTTCTAAGTTTGTAATATTCTATCTGCTTCTCTCCCTCTCCCTTAATCTAGATTGGGAAACATAAGATTGCCGGGACTGCCTTTACTAGGTTTCAGGAATATAGGTTTCAAGAAAAGCACCCTTTTAATATGGGGCAGCTAGGTAGCATAGAGGATAGAGTCGGAATCAGGAAGACTCATTTTCATGAGCTCCAATCTAGCCTCAGACACTTACTAGCTGTGTGACCCAGGACAAGTACCTTCGCTCTGTTTGCCTAATTCCTATTCTGTAAAATGAGCTGGAGAAGGAAATGGCAAGCCACCACAGTATCCCTGCCAAGAAAAGCCCAAATGGGGTTACAAAGAGTCAGACACAACTGAAATGACACAATATCACACATAAGAAGTGGTGAATTTTTTTTTAGTCAGTAGGGCAGGAATATGTAAATAGAATGATATTTATTTTAGCCAATTCTATGATAGTATAAGTATTATGTTATCACTTCATAATTCCAGTTGTAAACATTTGCAAACTGTAAATATTCATTTTGAGATCTAGCAGAAAGCATATATAAATATCATCTGAGTTTTCTAAAGTTGGTATGGAATTGTGTGCAAAATATGATCGTGGCCTGAGAATTACTTAATTATCCAAACATCTAGCCCAACAGAATTGTTAAGTGAAAAGGCGACATTCAGTTTTTGTGCAGATATGGGGTATAAGAATCACATCTCCAAGGGCTGAGGAGCATGGTGAGTCTCAGAGGAATAGCATTAGTAATTATTTCTTTTTGTCAAGGAGGAAAGACAGGATTTAAAGATACCTGTACTTCACATCCTCGTTTAAGAGCTATAGTGGAGGCAGCTAGGTGGCACAGTGGATAAAGCACTGGATTCAGGACCTGAGTTCAAATCTGGCCTCAGACACTTGACACTTAACTAGCTGTGTGACCTTGGGCAAGTTACTTAACCCTCGTTGCCCTGCCCCCCCCAAAAAAAAGAGTGAAAAAAGGATGGGGTGATGGAATGAGCATGCCTGTAAATCAGGAGACCTGAGTTCTAATTCATACCCTGCCATTAGTTAATTCAGTGCCACAAGCGTTTGTTGTTGATGTTCAGTTGTTTCAATCATGTCTGACTCTTCGTGGCCCCATTTGGGTTTTGTTTTGTTTTTTGGCAAAGATACTTGAGTGGTTTGTCATTTCCTTCTCCAGCTCATTTTAAAAATGAGAAACTGAGGTAAACAGGGTCAAGCAACTTGCCGAGGGCCACATAGCTAGTAAGTGTCTGAGGTCAAATTTGAAGTCAGGTCTTCCTGACATCAGGTAGGGTGCTTTATCTACTTCATCACCTAGCTGCCCTAGATCTGTACTGGGTCTCTAAAGTCCCTAAAGACTCTGGCATTCTGTGAGTCTATATAAAACAAATAGAAAATTACAATTCATTTGATTAAGCATCACAATCCTGAATGAAACAAAACATGACAAACAAGGTCAGTTCATTTAAGAATAAAACTATTCCTCATAGGTCAGAACAAATAGACCTTCTTTGTAGCCTGCCCTTGGACTCCTTTGAGATAACTAGATTTGGTATTAACATTCAATTATAGAAGTTTTTTTCTTATAAGAATACTGTGTTTTTTCCTCTCCCTAGGAATGCTTTGTGGCATCTCTGCTGCCTTGTGAGCAATTAAACATGCAAATAGCCCCTCAGAAATCAGACTAAATTCAAAGAAGACTCTATTTAGAAGTATGGCGTGTATCGTGGAGAGCAAGATTGTGGGAAAAGAAAAACAGCAACATAGCTTGACTTTACTTAGCAAAATTAAGAACATGAAAGAATTAGCGGAAATGATAGATGTGGTGCTCATAGCAGAAGGGGAGAAATTTCCCTGCCACCGACTGATTTTGGCTGCCTTTAGTCCTTATTTCAAAGCCATGTTCACCTGCGGCTTGCTTGAATGTGCTCAGAGGGAAGTCATACTCTATGATATTACAGCAGAGAGTGTATCTATAATATTAAACTATATGTACAATGTGGATTTGGACATCAATAATGCCAATGTGCAGACTGTAGCTGTGGCTGCCTACTTTATGCAAATGGATGAAGTCTTCAACATGTGCCAAAAATATATGATGGACCACATGGATGCCTCCAATTGTGTAGGAATCTATTATTTTGCCAAACACATTGGGGCAGAAGACTTGTCTGATCAAGCCAAGAAATATTTATATCAGCACTTTGCTGAGGCCAGCTTACATGAAGAAATTCTAGAAATTGATGTGGACCAACTGATGGGGCTCATTAAATCAGATGATCTTAATATTTCCCGAGAGGAGAGTATTCTGGACTTGGTTTTGAGGTGGGTAAACCATAACCGAGATTTTCGCCAGGACTCCCTTGTTGAACTTTTGAAACAAGTGAGACTGGGACTCGTGAATCCTTCTTTCTTAAGAGAAGCATTGAAAAGGAACACGGCACTTCTCTGCAACTCAGATTGTCTTGATCTCATCCAGGATGCCTTAGATGCCATCAAGAAATCCAAACAGCATTCTCTAAATCTCCGTTATGGAATGGAGACCACTAATCTTCTGCTTTGTATTGGCAACAATTCCACGGGGATCAGATCGAGGCATGGCAACTATGGAGATGCTAGTTTTTGCTATGTTCCTACAACACGGAAGACCTACTTCCTCTCCTCTCCGAAGTATGGAGAAGGTTTAGGAACTGTATGTACGGGGGTCGTGATGGAGAACAACGACATCATTGTGGCAGGGGAAGCCAGTGCCTCTAAATTATCCAGACAAAAGAATAAGAATGTAGAGATCTATCGGTGGGTACCTGAAGGTGAAATCATTACAATTCGCAAATTTGTTTAAATTGTCATTTCTTGGAATATTGGACATAACCAAAATATGGTTCCTATATCTTTTACCTTCCAGTCATCTACTATCATAAGGTTTAACTTATAGCAATAGTCTTTTATAAATTTGATCTTCCTTTTAAACAAAAACTCAGTTTCTAAGGGAAGATAGGTGATGCAGTGGCCAGAGCATGGAGCTTGGAGTCAGAAAGGCTGGAGGTCAAATGCAGCCTCAGATACTTCCTAGAGATGAGACCCTGGGCAAATTATTTAATTTCTGTTTCCTAATCTATAAAATGGAAATAATGGCAGCACTTGCCTCCCAGAGTTGCTTATGGTTCAAAGGAGATAATAATTTTTTTTTTTTTTTTTAGGCAATGGGGGTTAAGTGACTTGCCCACAGTCACACAGCTAGTAAGTGTCAAGTGTCTGAGGCCGAATTTGAACTCAGGTCCTCCTGACTCCAGGGCCGGTGCTTTAACCACTGCGCCATCTAGCTGCCCCAAAGGAGATAATAATTTTAAAGTGCTTAGATGAGTGCCCAGCACATAGTGCCCACCATCACCATCATCATCATCAAAGTGCTTAGAATAGTGCCTGGAACATAGTAAGTGCTATATAAATATTAGTTATTACTATTATTTAGTATAGTCTTTAATAATACTAATAAGAAAAACTACTTCCAACACTGCAAACAGCAGTTCTTCCACGTCAGTTACCAGTTTCATCTAATATTTTCCAATATTTTCCCCAATGCATGGTAATGATGTTCTCTGAACTAAGCTAGACTGGCCCTCAGTTCACAGTTCCTCCACATTCCGGTCACTGAAGCCTTTTCAGAACCTTCCGACTTAATTTATGCTGTGACTCTGGCATAGGGTTGGAGAAGCCAGAGTCCCCTCCACACCCCAAGCAAGCATTGATGTAGTTCTTTGTGGAGATAGCAGCATGGTTCAGTGTAAGCTACACTGGCCAGACAGAAAGCACGGCTTCTCTTTTATGCTACCTTCCCATTTTAGCCAATTTTCATTCTGTACTTTTGGTTAGCGGATCTTTGTTTCTCTGATATTAATTTTTTTTATTTGATCTTAAAAGAGTCACAAGACCAGGATAAAATTTTCCAGCCAAGAGGTTGATACATCAGTCAGATGAGGAATGGCATACATTACATGGGCATTTATTATTCAGCAAATATTGGCTGGGATCTGCATGGCACAGAACTTAAAACCATTTAGGGTGATAAGACACAAACACCAAATCGGTTATTTACAGTCCTGGGGTAATAAAGGTTTCCTGTGAATTAGACAATTTCCAAGTACCTATTTAGAAAAATAAATAGAAAGAGAGGAGGTTGGAGGAACTAAGAGGAGAATTAAAATACGACCAACTTTGAACCACAGGGATCAACAACTGGTGTATATTTACTATCTCTATGTTTGTGTGTGTGGTCTGTCTCTCTGTCTCTTTGTCTATCTTCTCTCTCTCTCTCTCTCTCTCTCTCTCTCTCTCTCTCTCTCTCTCTCTCTCTCTCTCTCTCTCTCTCTCTCTCTCTCTCTCTCTCTGAACCACAGGGATCAACAACTGGTATATATTTACTATCTCTATGTTTGTGTGTGTGGTCTATCTCTCTGTCTCTTTCTCTGTCTTCTCTCTCTCTCTCTCTCTCTCTCTCTCTTTCTCTCTCTCTCTCTCTCTCTCTCTCTCTCTCTCTCTCTTTGTCTCTGTCTTTCTCTGCCTGTCTGTCTCTCTGTTTCTGTGTCTGTCTCTCTACCTCACCCTGTGTCTCTCTGTCTCTTTCTGTTTCTTTCTGTCTCTCTGTCTCTCTCTCTTTCCTCCTCCTCCTCCTCTTCCCCATCTTCCTCCTCCTCCTTCCTCCTCTTACCCTCCTCTTTCCTTCCCGCTTTGTCCTGCCCTTCAGTGGTACAATATCCTCCTAATACAACCAAGCCCAGCATTCCACCTTCCAATATTACTCACCAAAGTCTTCAGCTGGACTTTTATATAAATATTACTTGTGTTTGCATAATGCTTTAAAGCTTTTGCAAGCATGATCTCATTTGATTGATCTCTGTGAGGTGGGCAGGGCAAATATAATCATTGCTTCTTCACGGGTAAAAAAAAAACTCAGAGAGGCTAACCTCAGAATAATAATTGATAATGATAACAATAATAGAATTTATATAGGCTTTAAGGTTTGCAAAGTGCTTCACCTAGATTTGCTCATTTGGGCCTCACAATAACTGTGAGATAGGTGCTACAGATATTATTACTTCCATTTTATGGATGAGGAAACTAAGGCTCAGAGAGGTTAATTGATTTGCCTGTAGTCACACAGATCTATTTCCTTGGTCTTCTTTAAGAAAGTTCTGAAATGTGGTTTTTATGTAGAGAACTGCTTGGAAAAACACTGCTTATTCTCTAGCTAATTCTCTAGATTTTTGACAAGCTTTGATTTTAGGAAACAGACTACAGTTATTTGATGTTTTGTTTATCCCAGAGTGTCTCCTGTTGAGTTTTGCAAATGAATTGTTGAGGTCTCTGTCCATTTTCTAACCTTAATAGGGTTTCTCGTAATTCTTTTCCCCCAGAATTGGAAAATCAAGGCTGGTCTTTAATAATTGATGTTTTCCAACTTTCTGCTTTTCATTTCTTATCAGTTCCACAAACATTTATGAAGCACTTACTATGCCCTTTGCTAGGCACAATTATACTACTTTTATTTTAGAATTGTTCAGGGACAGGTAGGTGGTGCAGTGGATAAAGCACCAGCCCTGGATTCAGGAGGACCTGAGTTCAATTTCAGTCTCAGACACTTAACACTTACTAGCTGTGTGACCCTGGGCAAGTCACTTAACCCTCATTGACCCGCCCCCCAAAAATTGTTCAGATAGAAGTTGTCACACGTTTAATGTACATTCCATTCTTTGCACCAGTGTGTTCAGAAAACAGTTTGGCAATCTTGAAAAAAATCCTTTTTTCCTTCAGTGTGAAGAACCATATCACATACTTTACAATTCGGAAAGAAACTCAAGTAATTTTCAAGGGTGAAATGTATTGGTCTCTAGAAGGCAATGTCATCTCTAATCTCAAACTTTCTATCCTTTCACTTACAGGTACCACAACCGGGGAAACAAATTTTGGGAAAAGTTATGCGCCACTGAGTTTCGGGAGCTTTATGCCCTAGGCAGTGTCTATAGCGACCTTTATGTTATAGGAGGACAGATGAAATTGAAAAATCAGTATCTCGTTACAAACTGTGTTGACAAATATTCAGTGGAACACGACAATTGGAAAAGGGTGGCTCCTCTTCCATTACAACTAGCATGCCATGCTGTAGTAACGGTGAATAATAAACTTTATGTGATTGGAGGATGGACCCCACAGGTTAGAAAATCTCCTATATACCTAACTAGCATGTTTGCATGCAAACTGGCTTCTTGGTTTAGAATGCTGACATGCTTATTGAAAACTAAAACATCGTGCCTTCACTAAGTTAAAAAAAACATAAAAACAAAAACTTTCCCTATTTTAGAATATTAAATGTAAAGCTTACATAGGAATATAGATGACCAATTAAACTTTTTGTGGGGCAATGAGGATTAAGTGACTTGCTCAGGGTCACACAGCTAGTAAGTGTCAAGTATCTGAGGCTGGATTCGAACTCAGGTCCTCCTGAATCCAAGGCCGGTGCTTTATCCACTGCACCACCTAACTGCCCCCGACTAATTAAATTTTAAAGTGAATTCAGCCTAGACATGAATTCACTTAACATTTAAGCATTTTTTTTCCAGAATTGCCTTCCCATTTTTGCTACTTATCAAAGATATTTGTGTTAAGGGGCATGAAACCAGGTAGACCTGGGTGTTAGAGCCAGCTCTGATACAAATTGTGTCACATCAGACAAATCACTTAACCTCTCAAGATCGGTGTCTCCATATTTAAAAACAAGAGGAGATAGATTGGATAACAACAACTCATATACTTTATGGTCACTATGTACTTCTACAAACATTATCTCATTTGATCTTCACGACAATCCAGTTAGTTGATCAGCATACTATTATTCTATTTTGCAGGTGAGGTAACTGAATATTATAGAGATTAAGTGAGGCCACACAATTAGTTATCTGAAGTAAGATTTGGATCCTGGTCTTTCCAACATTCTGTTAAACCTATATGACTATATGAGGACATCCACTGAGGGGAAACCGTTCCCTCCCAAGGGAGCTCATTTTATTTTTGAACAGCTCTAATCATGACAAAATTTCTTCTCCTCCAAATTTGTCTCTTTTCCTCAATCTATGCATTACTTATACATTTGCCATTTTGGGTTCAGATCAGAACAGATCTAATCCCTCTTTGATGTGAAAACCCTTTGTATACTTGGACAACCATCATGTCTGCCTTAAGTCTTCACTTCTCCTAGATAAATATCACCAGATAAATGTCATCCTTCCTTCAATGGGTGTTCATATAGCAGGATTTCAAAGGTCTTCATAATTCCAGTTACCTCCTGGCTTACTGATGTCCCTACTAAAACAGATCACCCAAACTATCTAACCAGGCCAGAGCATGGAAGCACTAGCACCTTCCCACTCCTGAACATTGGGACTTTCTTAATACAAAAATCACATTGGACCTTTTTGGGGGGGCTTCCACATCACCCTATTGATTCATATTGAGCTTGCTGTCTACTAAAACCCCCAGATCTTTTTCACAAGAAATGTTACCTTGCCACTCTTCTCCCAATGTGTGCTTGTAGTGTTTATTTTTCAAACTCACATGTAAAATTTTAACATTTTATTATATCTTGTTAGAGTCTGCCCATTGCTATGGCCTATCAAAATCTTTTGGAATCCTAACTGTTAACCTGTTCATCTACAAATTTGATAAGCACATAAACTATGTTTTTATCTGAGCCACTGATTAAAATATCAAATAGCATAAAACCAAGTGCCACCCCCTGGGCGACTCCACTAGAGACCTTCCAAGATGATATTAAATTATTAATGACATCCAAGTTGACATGAAATTATTGAACTTTAATTGGGGTCCAGCTGGCCAATGAGTTCTAAATGCACTGTTCTAGTGTCTAGTCCTCATCTCTCCATCTTTTTCACAAGAATAATTTGAGAAGCATTGTTAAATGCTTTTACAAAATCTAAATAGACTGTATTTACCACATTCTCCTCATTTTATAGCCTAGAGACTCATCTTCCTGAGTTCAAATCTGTCCTCAGACACTTGCTAGCTGTGTGACCCTGGGCAAGCTCCTGTTTGCTTCAGTTTCCTCATCTATAAAATGAGCTGGAGAAGGAAATGGCAAGCCACTCCAGTATCTCTGCCAAGAAAACCCCAAAAAGGGTCATGAAGAATCAGACACAACTGAAATTACAGAACAAGAACAAAATTTTGTTGAAAAAAAGAATGTGAGTTTAGTTCGTCATAACCTGTTCTGATGAGATCATCTTGGTTCATTGGGTTCACTACTTCCTTATCTAGATGTTCACTAATCATCTTATTAATGAGCAAAGTCGAACTAACTCCATTCTTTCCCCCCTTTTTAAAAACAGTCAAAATATCTTGCCTTTCTCCAGCCCTCCAATATTTCTATTCATCATGATCTTTCAAAGATCACTGTGTCTCAACAATCACATCTGCTAGTTCCATAATCTAAGATACATCTGAATCTAGTGACTTGAACATAGCAACTTTGCACTTACCTTGGGCAACAACTCTCTATTAACTATTTTTGTCCCAATATTTCCAGTCCAAAAATAATTTTCCTTGGCAAGGAAAATAAAATTATGATTTAAGTATCTTTGTCTTCTCTTTGTAATCTGTTATGATATCCTATCCACACTGAGCAACGGTCCTAATCTTTCTTTGATTTCCAATATAGCTTTTAAAAAAGCTTGTTTGCTTTTTTTTGGTCATCCTTAGCTTTCCTAACCAGCCTTAGCTCATTCTAAACTTTAGTGCTCCTGGTATTTTTTATAAGACTAGTCTGGACCCTGCTGTTCTTTTTCATTCATCTTCTATTACTTGACCTTGCTATAAGCCATCATATATATATATATATATATATATACACACATATACATACATACATATATACACATGTGTGCACATGTGCATACATATATGAACACTGAGAGATGAGCTACATATGAGGTGTGTGTATATATGTTTATCTATAAATACACACATCTCTCATACATCTCATCTCTCATATATGTGTGTATTTATATAGACATGTGTATGTGTATATGTAGCTCATCTCTTTGTGAATATATATGTATATATACACATATGTAATATATACGTTTTATTACACATATGTATATTTTATGGTGTTTATATATTTATATATATATACACGCACATACATACATACATACATACATACATATACACACACTTTCTTTTTTAATCTAAGTTGGTCAAGGAGTTCTCTATGCATCCACATCAGTCTCTTTAGGTCAATCCACCTATTCCTTCCCACTGAAATTGTTTCTCTTTTTTGTCTTCAGAATCTCATTCTTGAGAGCTTCCTATCTCACCTTGACTAACTTCTGTAGAAAATTTGTTCATGGGATTCTACCTATTATTTTTTCTAAATGCTTTGAAATTTGCTCTCCCAAAATCTTGGGTGAATTTCAGATTATATCCAGCCCCTCTCTCATTCTCTATGAAAAATTCAAGGATAGCATAATCACTTCTCCCCCACCCTTCCCAACACTTCCACCCCAGCAGTCGATTGTTCCTTTTTGAGGATACTCAGATCCAGAATGAGACTTTCCCCTTATTGGTTCCTATACCTTTTGAAGGACAAAATCATCACCGAGGAAAGTCAGGAAATTATTCATTGGCCAGCTTCTAGCAGAAAGAGAGCTCCCACAGACCCCAGATCTACTACCATATTACACCTCTGTGCCAAGCTTGTGATCTGGAGGCAGCTAAGGTAGTGCAGTGGATAAAGCAGCAGCCCTGGATTCAGAAGGACCTGAGTTCAAATCTGGCATCAGACACTTGACACTTACTAGCTGTGTGACCCTGGGCAAGTTACTTAACCCTCATTGCCCTGCAAAAAAAAAAAAAAATCCTCCAAGCTTGTGATCTGTCTCTTAAACTCTTCATCTATCTCCTCTTTCTATCCTGGTGGTCTATAGTATATGACAATGATAATATGACTTATGTTTCTGCCGCCACTGAGCTTCACCCAATGGTCTCTAACACCCTGAGTTTCTTCACATTACTATATCTTCTTACTATAACCTATTCCATCTCTCCCCTCCCCCAACCATTTATTTGTCCCTTTTGAATAAGATATACCAGGTGAAGTGACTTACCCACAATCAGACAAGTGGCTTTAGAGGCAAGTGGGCACCCAAACTCCCAATTCTGTGCCCTTTTCACCCTGCTGTGCTGCCTCTCTCCTTGGCTATCTGATTACTCAAGGCTTTCTTCTGTAAGCGGTGTTGTATACTTCATGCCTTCCCTTCACTCCTTTCCCACTGGAAGACTCATGGGAAACAGGACTATGGACCCACCCTCTTCTAGGTTAATATGGTTGCATATTTGGTAGCCATACCTCACCTCAAAGGTAAGCCTGTGGGAAAGGTTTGTCAAAAGTCAGATTTTCTAACCCACTGAACCAGATTTAATGGAGACATGTATGACAAGCAATAAAGATGATTTCTTTCTGTCTTAAAAGTTTGTTCCCTAATAGACTTGAACAACCTTTTACACTGACTTACTCAAAGAGATTCAATTTGATCTCTTGACAGAGAATAACCACTATAGATGACAAAATCTTATTCTTACCACATTTTAAATATATGCTCTGATAGTCTTAGAGGGTAGCTAGGTGGCACCATAGTGTACAGAGCACTGGGCTTGTAGTCAGGAAAACTTGTCTTCCTGAATTCAAATCCTGCCTCAGACATTTTCCACTTATGTGACTCTGGGCAAGTCACTTAACCTTGTTTGCCTCAGTTCCCTTATCTGCAAAATGAATGGAGAAGGAAATGATAAACCATTCCAATATCTTTGCCAAGACAATCCCAAATGGGGTCACATGACTAGAAAACAACTGAATGACAACGTCATCTTCAGGGTAGCTCGTTGCCAAGGCTTCTCAAGTTGATTATAACTAAAATTATGAACTAATTATGGACCTAAAACAGCATTTACATATCAATATTTCCATGACAAAGCCTCAGAAAAATAATTCGGGAGCTATTCTTTTGCTAAAATAGAAACTTAACACTTAAATAAAGAAGGAAATTTAGAATAAGAATAAATTTAACATATTGGTTTACTTAAAATCTTTGGCTTTAAAAAGCAGAAATGTAGAGCTTTATTATGCAACAGTCTGTTATTAAATTAGGCACCTACTTCTTATCCCCCCAAGTTCCATAGCACTTCAAAAGAGATTATAAATTACTTTCACTTTAAGCAAATTCAACAGTTTCTCAAAATCCAGATTTACAAAAATTAGGAGGTGATTATTCATTTTACAAAAGGACACTTTACCAAGGAATTCACCACAATGTTATTTTATTTAATAATCTCCATTTAGTGTATTTTAGATACTTATTAAATTTACAAAAAAACAAATTTGCAGGCAGCTTTCCTAGAACATATCCATTGTCCATATACAAGAAAAAAAAATTGATTGAGAAACCCTTAGCCTGAATGCCCCGCCAAGTCTGTAAAGTATAATGGAACTTAATGTAGCCTTTGTAGCAATAGCTAGCCAGTTAGCTTGACAGCTAGTGTGTCCTTGATAAAAGTATGTGTATACGAATAATTATAAAATATTTATACGTGCAACCCATTTATCCCTGGCTCTTGATTCATGGGTCAGAACTTGTGATTAAAAATACTAATAGAGATAGAGTCTATTTCTCTTTCTTGTAAAATTTATGAAAATTTGTATGATGAGCTAAATATAAAAGAAACCATTTCTGCCACTGTTCAACATTCATTCAACAAACACTTGTTCTTCCCATGTATTTTATTTTATTTTTTTGCGGGGCAATGAGGGTTAAGTGGCTTGCCCAAGGTCACACAGCTAGTTAAGTGTCAAGTGTCTGAGGCCAAATTTGAACTCAGGTCCTCCTGAATCCAGGACTGGTGCTTTATCTGCTGCCCCACCTAGCTGCCCCCCATGTGTTCTCTTGTTCACTTCTATAATGACTGGGATGCTTGTTACTAATAGGAGTTTTCTTTACTCCATACAATATTGGATAACAAATTGTGGTCCCCTTCTCCTATGCATTTGTGGCCTTTATATGTGATCATTAATTTATACTGGGGCCCTAACAATTTCACTATATCTCCTTTTGCCCTCTGAATTTCAAATGCAATTCCAGGATTGAAAAGTTCAGATGCCCAAAATCATTCAAATGACCCTTAGTTACAATGTAATTCCTTGATGAGTCTCCATATAAAAAAATTTAATTCCTTACTTATTCAGGGTTTACAGTGTTCATGGCACAGTAGTCCAAAACAGAAAGGACAATTTCTTTCCCAGAGGAACATACAAACCGATAGAGTCAAGGTATAAGAAGTTTTTAGTCTCAAGCACTATAAAGTCCTCTTTAATAAGTTCCAGTTATGAGAAATTATAGTCTAAAGAATATTTAGCAAATTATTCAAACAAAAGATTTTGTGACTCAATTAGTTTTGCCAAAATAGATTCTTTATATATAGAAGAAATATTTCACAAAATAGAAGTTTAGCCTTCCAGACCCATACTTCAAGGACACTGCTATAAAGTTTAACAAAATAGAAATGTGCTAAAAAAAAATTGGCTGAAGTACTTTGGCTTCATTTTTAAAACTCAAGTTGCTGCTTCATAATAATAAAAAAAAGCTGTGTTGTGACAGTGCTATAATCACAGCTTGTTTGTTTTAACCTAGCACCTCAGTCCCACTGGGCTAAGATATAAATTCATCTGATCTTGACAGTGCACTTATAACCACAAGTCATGGAGAGTTGGTGAATTTTAGTGAGCCTGAGTACTTCAGTTGACGCTATTTATCTACTTGACTGTCCAGTTTGATTAATTGCATTCGTGTACTCACATCCATCTCTAAATGGTACGTTGTTATATAGCTGTCATATTTCATACAGACAGATCTCCCTGATGATGAGCCTGATCGATTAAGCAACCGACTGTTGCAGTATGACCCTCGCCAAGATCAATGGAGAGAGAGGGCACCAATGAAGTACTCTAAATACCGATTCAGTACTGCCGTAGTCAACAGTGAGATTTATGTTTTGGGTAAGGAGAAAAAGATTTTTTTAACCGATAATATAACTACTTTTTCTTTTCTCTAGCCTTTCACCTCAGTAAAATGAAAAACTCCCCTTTCCTTTTGTATCATAAGCAAGGACAAGTGGAATTTGTTGTAGTGGTTATTCTCTTGCTTTCTAGAACCTAGGTAGATGAAGTTGAATCACTCACATTTGTATAGTATATGGTACCTTAAGGTTTTACAAATTCTTTTACACGTATTTTCTCATTGGATAAAAGTCCACTGTCTTAATAAAAGTGATTTTTGTTGATGGTGCTCTTAAGTGCCCTAGAAAATATGGAGGGGTGTGTGTGTGTGTGTGTGTGTGTGTGTGTATGTGTGTGTGTGTGTGTGTGTGTGTAAGAGAGAGAGAGAGAGGAGAGAGCAGACTGAGATCCATGCTTAGCAATATTAAACTAGTAATGTGTCTTTGTCTAGACTTCTTGTCAGTGAAGAGTGACCACATAAGTCCTTTCATGATTACCTATGCTAATAAAGGAGGTCAATACCATAAATAACTGAATCCAGGAAAATAGAATATCCAAGTTGGAAGGGATATATCTTCAGAGTTTTAGAGTTGGATGGAAACTGACTAGCCATCTAGACCAAAGGTTCTTAACCTAGGGTGACCAAGAACCTCAGGGTTTCATGGTCATGGATGGATTTCAGAATATCCATGAACTAGAATGGAAAGTAAATTACATTTTTATTTTCCCTACCATTTATGATATTTATTTTCTCTACCATGAATATTATCATTCCCTTCGATTATTAAAAAATGTTCTGAGAAAAGGCCCATAGGTTTTGCTAGACTCTAAAGAAGTCCATGGCACAAAAAGGACAAAGAGGGTTTAAAAACTCTTATCTAGACCATGTTTATACCTTAAAGGAATTCCCATTATGACATACCATATGATCATCCAACCTCTGCTTCAAGATCTCCAGTGAGACACCCCAGTACCTCCTGAGGAAGCCCACTGATTCCTACCAAGTTTTATTTTATCAGATTAAGCCTAATGTTCTGGACTTTCAAGACTTCTTAGGATCTTGTCTCTGACACCCAGTGTGACTTTGAGTCAGTTCCAGATTTAATAATCTTGATGCCTATACCATTATCTGAGTCACTGATAAGAATTTCAAAGGCCAAGCAAAGCATCTTGGGACACTCTACTAGAGACCTTCTAACAAGCTGACATAAAACTCTTTGGATCTGCCTGTTCAGTCAGTTCTAAATGCATTGTATTGACCCCTATCCTTTTCACAAGAGTAGCTTAAGAAACATTATCAGCTTTGCTAAAA